>NW_027455468.1:0-36475 GCF_040206685.1 Ascaphus truei
AACATGCTGTATACCTACAGAGACACCCCCCCACCCAGCTCCGTAGGCGTGTGATTACCTTTCCTAACTTGCATTGACCCCTTACTTACTTGTACCCTTTTAAAACCTTTGCTATAACCCTACAGGAATAAGGTAAGTAAGCATTATATTGGCTGTGTCATAGGAACATAGAATGTGACGGCAGATAGGCAAATGGGCAGAGACGGGGCCGCATGGTTCCTGTCTGCTGTGAAACCTCAGACCCACATGTGATCCTTGGGCCTCTCTCTCATATTTAGGACTTGGCCTTATATCTTGTCCCAAGCATGTCTGAATTACTGCATTAGCTCCTACCACCTCTGCAGGGCGGCTATTCCGTGTATCCACCACCTGCCACCCTCCAGCTTCAGAGAACGACCTCTTATTCTAGTGCTCCTCTTTCCTTTAGAATATGCTTCCCTCCTGCACTTTGTTTCTATCCTATCTCTCCCCCCCCTCTCCCTTCTATCCCAAGCTGTACCTATTAAAGGTCCTGTAGTGTTCCCCGATAAGTCTTATGCTGCGGATCAGTGTTTCCAGAACGCCGAAGGATACGTCGGGTGGGGTGGGGGGATGTATAACTATCAATTACAACAGGAGCTGCCAAAGTCGGTCCCCACAATGCTTTGCAATCACAGCAGCAAGGCATTGTGGGACGTGACTTTGGAAGCTCCCGCAGTGAGTGACAGCTATATGGTCAACATCTTATGGGTCGTAGGGTTACGGTCTTAAAATCAGGGTTGGACAGGATATCCCTGCTTCAGCACACATAAGGGGGCGCGCAGACAGAGCACGTAAGGTGGGGGGGGGGGCGCGCAGACAGAGCACGTAAGGTGGGGGGGGCGCAGACAGAGCACGTAAAAGGTGGGGGGGGCGCGCAGACAGAGCACGTAAAAGGTGGGGGGGGGCGCAGACAGAGCACGTAAAAGGTGGGGGGCGCAGACAGAGCACGTAAAAGGTGGGGGGGGCGCAGACAGAGCACGTAAAAGGTGGGGGGCGCAGACAGAGCACGTAAAAGGTGGGGGGCGCAGACAGAGCACGTAAGGTGGGGGGGGCAGACAGAGCACGTAAAAGGTGGGGGGGCGCGCAGACAGAGCACGTAAGGTGGGGGGGCAGACAGAGCACGTAAGGTGGGGGGCGCGCAGACAGAGCACGTAAGGTGGGGGGGGGCGCGCAGACAGAGCACGTAAAAGGTGGGGGGCGCACAGACAGAGCACGTAAAAGGTGGGGGGGGCGCAGACAGAGCACGTAAAAGGTGGGGGGGCGCGCAGACAGAGCACGTAAGGTGGGGGGGCAGACAGAGCACGTAAAAGGTGGGGGGGCGCGCAGACAGAGCACGTAAGGTGGGGGGGCAGACAGAGCACGTAAGGTGGGGGGCGCGCAGACAGAGCACGTAAGGTGGGGGGGGGGCGCGCAGACAGAGCACGTAAAAGGTGGGGGGCGCACAGACAGAGCACGTAAAAGGTGGGGGGGGCGCAGACAGAGCACGTAAAAGGTGGGGGGGCGCGCAGACAGAGCACGTAAGGTGGGGGGGCAGACAGAGCACGTAAAAGGTGGGGGGGCGCGCAGACAGAGCACGTAAGGTGGGGGGGCAGACAGAGCACGTAAGGTGGGGGGGCAGACAGAGCACTTAAGGTGGGGGGGGCGCAGACAGAGCACGTAAGGTGGGGGGGGCGCAGACAGAGCACGTAAGGTGGGGGGGGCGCAGACAGAGCACGTAAGGTGGGGGGGGCGCAGACAGAGCACGTAAGGTGGGGGGCTCGCAGACAGAGCACGTAAGGTGGGGGGGCGCAGACAGAGCACGTAAGGTGGGGGGGCGCCGACAGAGCACATAAGGTGGGGGGGGCGCAGACAGAGCACGTAAGGTGGGAGGGGGGCGCGCAGACAGAGCACGTAAGGTGGGCGCGCAGACAGAGCACGTAAGGTGGGGGGCGCAGACAGAGCACGTAAGGTGGGGGGCGCAGACAGAGCACGTAAGGTGGGGGGCGCAGACAGAGCACGTAAGGTGGGGGGCGCAGACAGAGCACGTAAGGTGGGGGGCGCAGACAGAGCACGTAAGGTGGGGGGGCGCGCAGACAGAGCACGTAAGGTGGGGGGGCGCAGACAGAGCACGTAAGGTGGGGGGGCGCAGACAGAGCACGTAAGGTGGGGGGGGGGCGCAGACAGAGCACGTAAGGTGGGGGGGGGGCGCAGACAGAGCACGTAAGGTGGGGGGGTGCAGACAGAGCACGTAAGGTGGGGGGGTGCAGACAGAGCACGTAAAGTGGGGGGGGCGCACACAGAGCACGCAAGGTGGGGGGGGCGCAGAAAAAACACGTAGGGGGGGGGCGCAGAAAAAACACGTAAGGGGGGGCGCAGAGAGAGCATGTTAGGGAGGCGGGGGTTCTCTTATACTTACCAGCCCCCCATGACACCTTGCTCGCAGCCCCCCTCTCGACAACGGGGCTTGTTCCCTCCGTGGCATCCTCAGGGTCGGGCACTTTGGTGACAGTGAAGTGCGGCATCGTTCCTTCTGCCCTCTACTACTCCCCCTTCCTTGTTTTCCCCCACACTCTATCCCTCTCCCCCCTCCCCTCCTTCTAACTCCCTATCTCACTCTCCATCTACTTACCCCCCTTTCTACCTGCCCCACTCCCCCCTTGCTTGGGTCTCTCCTCCTGCCTCTCCTTATCTCCTACCCCCCTCACCTCCCCTGAGACACACTCTCAGTGTCACTGCTTCCCTGTCACATGTCCCAGAGGGAGGCTGCCTAACCTTAAAGGTGCAGTTACACTTAGCCACCTCTAGTGAAAGCAGTCAGCCATGCAACCTCTCCTCCCTCCAACTCCTTATCCAGCCCCAAAGGGGGGAGTCCTAGAGGTGACAGGCTGAGTTTCCCGTTCGCTGCTGAGTCCTAGAGGTGCCAGGCTGGGAACCCCCAGTGCCCTGCTGGGCGTCTGTCTTTAAATGATTCCCATAAAGCGCTTGCTCTCAGGGGTGTGACTCACCACAAACACACAATAATTACACTGCTTAGAGGAACAAAGCATTGGTATTAACCAGGGTGAGACCGTCCCGCATAACCTGAGCAAGGGGTCACCCTAATACAGGGGGTGCGGCGGTTACAGAGGCCCTGCGCTTCCGCGAAGGCATTTACATTGAATACCGGGGAACCGCGCAAGGCCTCTGTAAGTTCCCTTCCAGCGACCGACGCATCTCCATGGCAACCCGGCGGCAAATGACGCCGCGGGGTCACGTGACGTCAGTTGAGGCCGGAGCCGAGCATGGGCGGCGCAGACTGAAAAGTTTGCGCACCCCTGCTCTAATAGGCCGTCCTGGGTGTATATGTAATGCAGGGGGACTTCCTGGCTGCAGAGTATCAGGGACAGGCTCACACAGTCCTGGGTGTATATGTAATGCAGGGTGATCTCTGGCTGCAGAGTATCAGGGACAGGCTCACACAGTCCTGGGTGTATATGTAATGTAGGGTGACTTCTTGGCTGCAGAGTATCAGGGACAGGCTCACACAGTCCTGGGTGTATATGTAATGTAGGGTGACTTCCTGGCTGCAGAGTATCTGGGACAGGCTCACACAGTCCTGGCTGTAGAGTATCAGGGACAGGCTCACACAGTCCTGGGTGTATATGTAATGCAGGGTGATCTTCTGGCTGCAGATTGCGATGTTAAGTAATATACGCAGGAATGCCTGCGGTGTTGAAAGGGTTAAGTGATGCTCTGCAGGTCTGCGTGCTGGGTGTCAGTGGGCGAGGGGTTAAGTGTTGGGCGGGGGGGAGCTGTGTGGTAGATAAGAGAGGCCCCTCAGCAAACCCTGTGACCACAGTCTGTGACATGCAGGAATTGTCACGGGAACTGCAGAGCATCGCACCTTCCCTCATAACATTCCAGCATTGCCCCTCCCTCATAGCAGACCGCAGAGCATTGCTCCTTCCCTTATAGTATCCCGCAGAGCATCGCACCTCCCTCATAGTATCCCAGAGCATCGCACCCTCCCTAATCGTATCCCGAAGAGCATCGCATCCACCCTCGTTGCATCATGCAGAGCATCGCACCCTCCCTCATAGCATCCTGCAGAGCATCGCGCCCTCCCTCATAGCGTGCTGCACCTACCTTCCCCGCTGTCCATAGGATTGGTGGTCCTGTCACTAGCCGGATCCACGGCGGTCGAGCTGGCGGGGCCCGAAGTGTCGCTGTTCGCCTCGCTGCGGCTGGCGTCGCGGACGCTCTCGCGGGAGCTAAACCGGACGCGGGAGGAGGAGCTAAGGTCGGGGCTGCTGTCCCAAATCCCCCCCAGGTCATCAATCTTAGTGGGGGTCACCGTGAACCGCACCGACGCCATCTTGGGAGGCATTGGCGCCAGTTCCTCGCACGGCACGGCCGTCTCGACCTGCCCACGAACAATCCCGGCACGTATATATATATCAATTTCTAGCGAGATTCCCAGCGCTCATTTACATACCATCATCTCCCAGATTAACCAGCGTGTAATATCGAGAACCGGGAGATTTTGTTAGCAAATAAAATACTAGTCCGTCCCCCCCCCCCCCAGAACCAAAAAAATATTTTTCTTGCAAGCTTCGGTAGCAAAATAAAATGATTCAATTCGGGTGAATTTAAGGACAAAAAAGGTTAGCTGATGAATCAAAAACGAAAAAGCAGATATTTAATTAAAATAAATATCTATACGCTTGCTTGTGCGTATATACATGTGTATATATACACAGTATGCTGTACGTACACAGAGCAAGAGAAGGGTTGGATGTTTTGAAATTACAAGGCGGAAATAAAGCCGTCCTACTTAAGAATATTTAACGATTATAAACAGGGACCGATAATTATTCAATATTGATGACGATAAGCCGGGAGAGATTTCCTTGAAGGACGAGGGCGACCCGCGCAAGATTTCAGCCGGAAAAAAGAAGAGAATGGTGAAAATATAGAGAATATTCCGATTCACGCAGGTGGCCCAGACGTGCGTCGAGAGAGAGAGAGAGGAAGTCACGAAACAGGAACCCCCAAAAACCACGGTTTCTAACCCGGAATCAAAACACGCTGCAGAATCGCGATACGGTAAAAACCAGCACGAGCAGGGGGGGGGGGGGGGGCGAGAGAGAAGCGATAGGAGGAATAGTCACGTCGGAGGAGAGAGAAGCTGGAATAATCCTGAGATTAAAACGAGGAGGGGGGAAAAAACGATCGAAGAGGAAATATTGGAATTAATGGTCAAAATAGGGGGCTGGTGGGAAATGAATTGGAGGGTTGGGGGATATTAAAAAAATGACTATTTTGGGGGGGACAAAAAAAGGTAAAGAAAGATACAATCAAATGGAGGTAATAGGGGGAAATTAGTTATTTGCTGTTTTTGGTGGGTCGATAATAAATTAAAAAATAAATAAATTGGAGGAGTCCTAAGGATATGGGAAATAAGGACGTTTGGGGTAATTATAAAGCCAAATATGAGATAAGAGGTCCCAGGGAGGAGATAGAGGGATATATGGGGTTATTTGTAGGGTCAATAAAGGGGCAGGATGGGGTCAGGTTGTGCAGGGGGAGGGAGGAGGAGGAAGAGGACCTGCAAGGATTAGGGGATACAGAAAAACAAGACAATAAGAGGAGGAGAGGAAGAAAGGATGAGGAGGGGAGGGAGGAGGGTGGTGGGCGGAGCGGAGATGGAAAGGGAGGTGGAGATAGAAGGGGTGGAGAGAGAGGAGGAGATAGAAGGGGTGGAGAGAGAGGAGGAGATAGAAGGGGTGGAGAGAAGACATAGAAGGAAAGGAGGAGGAGATAGGCGGGGAGAAAGGAGGAGATAGAAGGGGAGAGAGGAGATAGTAGGGAGAGGAGGAGCTAGGCGCAGTGAGAGGAGGAGCTTGGAGGAGTGAGAGGAGGGGAGAGGAGGAGACAGGAGGGGTGAGAGGAGGGGAGAGAGGATGAGATAGGACGGAGATAGGAGGGGTGAGAGGAGGAGATCTGAGGAAGATAGGAGGGGAGAGAGGAGAAGATAGGAGGGGTGAGAGGAGGAGATAGGAGGGGAGAGAGGAGATAGGAGGGGTGAGAGGAGGAGATAGGAGGGGTGAGAGAAGATAGGAGGGGAGAGAGAAGATAGGAGGGGTGAGAGGAGGAGATAGGAGGGGAGAGAGGTGAGAGAAGGAGAGAGGAGAAGATAGGAAGGGTGAGAGGAGGGGAGAGAGGTGATAGGAGGGGTGAGAGGAGGAGATAGGAGGGGTGAGAGAAGATAGGAGGGGAGAGAGGAGAAGATAGGAGGGGTGAGAGGAGGAGAGAGGAGAGGAGAAGATAGGAGGGGTGAGAGAAGAGGGGTGAGAGGAGGAGATAGGAGGGGTGAGAGGAGGAGATAGAAGGGGAGAAAGGAGAAGATAGGAGGGGTGAGAGGAGGAGATAGGAGGGGAGAGAGGTGATAGGAGGGGTGAGAGGTGATAGGAGGGGTGAGAGGAGGAGATAGGAGGGGTGAGAGGAGGCGATAGGAGGGGTGAGATGATGAGATAGGAGGGGTGAGAGGAGGAGAGAGGAGAAGATAGGAGGGGTGAGAGGAGGGGAGAGAGGTGAGAGGAGGAGATAGGAGGGGTGAGAGGAGGAGATAGGAGGAGATAAGAGGGGTGGGAGGAGGAGATAGGAGGGAGGGAGATAGGAGGGGTGAGAGGAGGAGATTGAAGGGGTGAGAGGAGGGGATAGGAGAGTATGTGCGTGCATGCGTCCCCCGTAAATAATGGCTGAAGCAGCGTCTCAGGGAGTAAAGACACTGACTCTGAAAACAATGACACTGAGTGTGTAGCCAGGAAACCGGTGTCAGCTCCTTGTGACCTTGCGCAAGTCACTTTATCTCCCTGTGTCTCAGGCACCAAAACATAGATTGTAAGCTCCACAGGGCAGGGACTGTGTACACTGTCAGCGCTATCGAACAAAAATGATATCTAGGCATACATTATACTATATATATATATATATATATATATACAGGCATACCCCGGTTTAAGGACACTCACTTTAAGTACACTCGCGAGTAAGTACATCTCGCTCAATAGTGTGAGGGACCTCACATTTGTGACGAATAATACATTCCTGGGATGTTGTGTATAGACACTTTGGTGAGATATATATTTGCACATTCTTGAGATAGCAACCTTGTATATGACGGCACAAGTGTACCACATAGTAACTATACTTGCTAACATTGATATATTCCTCAAGGTACATACAGTACAAACATAATAATGACTATCTAGTGACGCAGAGATGATATACAGTATATATATACTATATCAATATATAAATGAATATGAATGATCCTTTTGGATGCAATCAGTAGGAGAATGAAGACGGGTTTGAGTGCATCTGGAAGAAACAAGACAATATTTCATGGGAACCTTCCACTGTGCCTCAAGAATGAAAATTTCAAGCAGTGTATCCTGCCCGTTATCACATATGGAGGTGAAAGTGGGACCCTACATGTGAAGATAATTCAGAAGCTTCAGACAACGCAAAGAAGTATGGAGAGATGCATGCTGGGTATTACCCGAAGAGACAGGAAAAAGAGTGAATGGGTTCGGAAGAAAACGCACACATCTGTGACATCTTCACTAGGGGGGGAGAAATTAAAATGGCGGTTGGGCCGGACATATCGCAAGAAGAAATGACCATCGTTGAGCAAGGATGGTACTCGACTGGATTCCAAGAGAGATTAAAAAACCAAGACGACGACCAAAAGTAAGATAGGAGAATTAAATCATAAAATGTGTTGGAGCGATGTGGAGAAGAGAGGCGGTGACCGCAGAACCTGGGAGATCATTTGGGAGGCCTCACCCAGAAGCGGGGAGACACGGGCTGAAGATAGATATATACTCCTTTTCCTAAATGTCACTTTTATGTCTGAAAGCGCTTCTTCCCATTATGTGTTATTTATATGATTACTAGCTGATATACCTGGCGTTGCCCGGAGGCAGGGAGGGGGCTGGAGGCGTGAAAGGCAGGATGGGGCGTGAAAGGCAGGAGGGGGCGTGAAAGGCAGGAGGGGGTGTGAAAGGCAGGGGGGGGCGTGAAAGGCGGGGGGGGCGTGAAAGGCAGGGAGGGGGCTGGGGGCGTGAAAGGCAGGGAGGGGGCGTGAAAGGCAGGAGGGGGCGTGAAAGGTAGGAGGGGGCGTGAAAGGCAGGGGGGGTGTGAAAGGCAGGGGGGGCTGGGGGCGTGAAAGGCAGGGGGGGTGTGAAAGGCAGGGGGGGGCTGGGGGCGTGAAAGGCAGGGAGGGGCTGGGGGCGTCAAAGGCAAGGGGGGGCGTCAAAGGCAGGGGGGGCGTCACAGGCAGGAGGGGGCGTCACAGGCAGGGGGGGTGTCAAAGGCATGGATTCCTCCCCCTGCATTTCCTCACCTGGCAGCATGCCGCGCTCCTCGGGCTGCCACTGGTTCTCTCCCCCCTCGTGGCCTCCGGCGACTCCCGGTGGCACAAAGGAGGTATTGCGCGGCCGCAACTCCCTGCCGCCCTCCTCCTGCTCCTCGGGGATGTTGAGCCGGGGTAGCGGCGTGTGGGGGTGGGGAGTGAGCCGTAGAGAGCGTGCTCTGGGGGGTGGGGGGAAGTGGGAGAGCGCCGGGGACCGGGCTTACGCATGTCACCCCCCCGGCCACGCATCTCCCTCCCCACTGGCTTCCGGGAGAGGCGGAGACAACTCTCTGCCGCCCTGCTCCTCTGGGATATTGAGCCGGGGTAGCGGCGTGTCGGGGTGGGGGGCTTACGCATGTCACCCCCCGGCCACGCATCTCCCTCCCCTCTGGCTGCAGGGAGAGGCGGAGATGAGTTGTGTGTGTGAAGGCAGCCATGGTAATGCGAATGCAGGCATGCTGAGGGGAAGTCTGAAGATGAGTGGCGGGCGTGCGGAGTGCAGACGGACTGAGGTGATTTTGTAGTGTTGATGGTGACATGTTTTTAATGCGGACATTTTGAGTAGGTGAAGGCGGGAAGGGAGTGTTGATGGTGCCGGAAGGCGGACATTTTGTGAAGGGTGTAAATTTTTTAAGCAGGCGGGCATGAGGTGATTTGGGAGTGTGTGTGTGTGTGTGTGTGTGTGTGTGTGTGTGTGTGTGTGTGTGTGTGTGTGTGTGTGTGTGTGTGTGTGTGTGTGTGTGTGTGTGTGTGTGTGTGTGTGTGTGTGGCCGGCCGAGGGGGAAGAGAGTGGCAGTTGGGTGACGTCAGAGCCACCAATCTGATTGGGCAGAGGCTGAGGACCAATCAGATTCACCGCAGCTAGCACTAACCTTTCGATTTTATATATATTAAGATCACGTGTTACTGCTGTGAAGCGCTATTTACATTAATGGTGCTATATAAATAAAGACATACATACATATCTATATATCATATATAAATCTGTACATAATGAGGATACATTCAGCTAGGAAATGTGTATCTATAGAAATGTATTAGATAAGTTATCGTGGGTGAAAAAGGTGACGAAAAACCCTCCACCGTAAAGCATATAGCAAATAAAAATATCACTTGTGAGCACATTCACATGTCTAAGGCTGCGGCCCAAGTGTGCACTGTAGCACGCACGCCCGGCGGCGGCGCGTGCACAGCGTTTCACCGCGATCTGCGACGGGGGGTGGGGGGGGGTTAGCTGGCTGGGGCTTTCCAGGGGCGTGGCCATGACCTTGCGCGGCTGGTTCGCCCTCGTTGGCTGAACCGCTGGCGGGTGCGTGTCACCCCTCCGTCGCAACTTCTAAATTCAATTTCATTGTCTTTGGGGGAAATTGTAGTACAGCGCGGCTGCACCTTCCCCGCGAAGGTACTTACTGGGCCCAGCCCCATTGAGGGGTGGTGTTTGTACACACAGCACTGGGGCCGCGGCCTTAGACAGGTCTGCACACCTGCATTTCGCCATTATCACCTAGCATAGTGCTTCCACTGCAGCAAGGATTTCTGGGAAACGACGTGCAAATGAGCAGTGTCATCTTTTGCCTCAAATCCATGTTTACATGGAACCCTTATAAGCTTATGCTCACTGCATTACACAGCATTCAACACTGCCTGGGTTAAGATGTAAAGCCAGTAAACCTACTCACAGACAGCTGTTTTGACCTTTTGGGTCTCATCAGTGTGAGGCTGGTTGTTCTTATCCCATACTGTGCTGAAAGCTGTGCAATGCAGCGAGCATAAGCTTATAAGGGTTCCATGTAAAAATGGAGTTGAGGCAAAAGATGACACTGTGTGCTTCTTTGCATGTCATTTCCCAGAATCTCTTGCTGCAGTGGAAGCACTGTATGCTAGGTAATAGTAGCGAAAAGCAGAGTTGCAGACCTGTGTAAGACGTGAATGTGCTCACAAGTGATATTTTTATTTGCTATAGAAATGTATAAATATACATATATATTTTATATAAAGCTGATGAGAATGGTGTTTATGAAACAGGCCCTGTTCTCGCAGGATGAGTACAACTTACACCAAGTGAAGTGCCTGCTGTGTATATGGGGAACATGCTCCTTCCTTCAGCACAGTACTAATTTGTTTTAATGGTATTTAAATAGAGGGGAAAAAAAACCAGTAAAATGTAAGCACTGTGCAAGAATACAACCAGTGTATAATTCAGGGGCGCGCAAACTTTTTTGCTGCGTCCCCACCCGTCTGCTCCTCTCTGTTCTGATCCCCTCCTTACCTCGTGCGGCGTCAAATGATGCCGCGGGGTCACGTGACGTCACCCGCGTCATTTGACGCAGCGTCACATGACCCAGCGGCGTCATTTGACGCCGCATTGTCATAGACACGAGTGACGCCGGCAGAGTCCAGGTAAGTTTTAGAGTTGCAGGGGCCTCACGCGATCAACCGGGATTTAATTTAAATGCCTCGGGGAAGAATGCGGGGCCTCTACAACTGCCCGCACCCCCCCCAAAAAAAATCTAGTGCCCTCCACTTTGCGCACCGCTGGTATAATTCACCGATATATATATATATATATATATAGGGAAGGACGCTCTAAATAGATTGGGGAGTATAGTATATTCGAGGATACTGTAATGCTTGGTGTACTAATAACTATACATGGAATGAAAATATAACTAGAAATAGTTATACCAGTAAAAAAATGGAAGTCCAATGCTAGTTGGTGAGTGGGTGCAGATCGGATGCCAAAGGAAGGGGGAGGAAACGTGTTGAGCAAAGCAGGCAGCGCAGTCATGGTCGACGGAGGACTGCGTGACATCATCATCCCCAGACTCCATAGGGCATTTCCCAACACTGACACCCTGGAGAATACCCCCCCCCCATCTCCCCCCGCTCGGAGACAACTCTACATTCACCACTTCACCGACACACTAGAGGCATCAGGGTGCCATACCGGATACATCACTTATGCGGACAGACACTGATCATAATTGTGAACGCGCATTTTAAAGTATTCCTTTACCTCAACTGAATAAATGATTTTATTACGCCATAGAAGCGTCTCTTGCACTCCTTACCTCTAGAATATTTAGATGTGTAGTAGAAAAAAAAAGCCAGCACAAAAAATGTGACAAAATGTGATTTATTGTAAATACATTTATATATATTCTGGACCCTAGCCCACTAGCATGCGAGTAGGGTTCATGTAACATAAACTCGTCCCCTTTAAAAGCACACAAAGTCCTTCTATTTTCTTTAACTTTATTGGGTGGGTAGACAGAAATAAAACAGCACTTGCATGTAGTTTTATGGTAGGCAGCGGCTCTTGTGAGGGAAGGTAAAAAGGAATCCCTTGCTGATAAGAGAAAGCACACTTTCATTTCCAGACAGGAACAAGCCAAAGGGGCATACTAATAAACGGAGAAAGGCAGGGGGAGAAGACTAAACCAACTCAAGCTATGAGCAGTGAGGTTGCCATGGCAACTGACTGGTGGCTTGTGGAAAGGCTATATTGTAACAACAATGTTGCAATTACACATTCAGAACAGGGAAACATGCAACTTACACTGGGGAGAGCTGGCAGCCCGAGAGCAGGAAAAATGCACAGAAAATATACAATCCTGTCCCAGGACAGTAAATACGCGTGTGTATATATCGAATTGCGGTGTAAAAGCCGAGTGCGCTACGCAGTCGTGTAGGGATCTTACAGCTGCTGCCTTTCATTGTCTCCCCATCCATTTCCCACGCATCCTAGCTCCAGCAGAGAGAGGTGCATCCACGACATGTTATGAACAAGTCAGAACCTGGGTATGTGTTAGTCACCCTGCAGTAACAAAGACAAACCCCATGTCACTCTGTAGTGGGAGAGATTATGTCCCATATCCATCTCCCTTCAGGGCACACCTGTTCCATAAGGACAGACACCATCTCATAAAATCCTACTGTCACCCTGTGGCAGGGGTGACAGACCCCACATCCCTTTCATTTATGTCACTGCTCTTTCCACTGTAAAGTGACAAACAGGCGATGGATCCCTTCTTTCAGTCACCCTGTAGTGGGAGGAGACTAGTGTGTCTACTGAATGATGGTAAATCGGTGATGCAGAGTACCACTGCTTTTTCTTCGCTTCCAAACCTTAAGTAGCACAGCAACAAGACCAAGTTCACTGAAAATATAATAAAACCGCAGGGGCATTTAAAAAAAAACATTTATTTAATTCACCACAAGCAGAGCACACTTAAAACCGTTACACGAGGCAGTTCATTGTAGGTCTTGAGCTGTGATTGGCGGTACTGCAGTGAATAAAAGGACGCGGTGTGATTGGTTATTACACAGCCCAGTGCAGCGAAGGGGCATGGTGTGATTGGTTGTCACAGCAAAGGGACGCGGTGTGATTGGCTGTCACAGCAAAGGGACGCGGTGTGATTGGCTGTCACAGCAAAGGGACGCGGTGTGATTGGCTGTCACAGCACGATGAATGGACGCAGTGTGATTGGCTGGTCTGCGTGGAATCACATGACAGGTCTGGGTTGCTGGGTCATCAGGAGGCCGAATCTCTTTTTGAGGGAGATGCGGTGCCGGGAATATTTGTCATCAGGGGAGAAGCGAGCAGGGTGAGCGGAGGAGGTGGGCATTCCATCCGGGGACACCTTCTGAAAGAGGGAGAGACAGGTTAGACTGGCAGAGTATTGAACCCTAAACCCTCCCAAAACTCACTAAAAGCAGAGGGCACCCACCCCAAAAAAACAGAGCATCTCCCACCCCCGAGTCACTCGCAGAGCCTCCCCATCTCCCACCCCCGAGTCACTCGCAGAGCCTCCCCATCTCCCACAACCCCCACCCCCGAGTCACTCGCAGAGCATCCCACCCCCGAGTCACTCGCAGAGCATCCCACCCCCGAGTCACTCGCAGAGCATCCCACCCCCGAGTCACTCGCTGAGCATCCCACCCCCGAGTCACTCGCAGAGCCTCCCCATCTCCCACCCCCGAGTCACTCGCAGAGCCTCCCCATCTCCCACAACCCCCACACCCGAGTCACTCGCAGAGCATCCCACCCCCGAGTCACTCGCAGAGCATCCCAAACCCGAGTCACTCGCAGAGCATCCCAACCCCCTTCCCACACCCTAGTCACGCGCAGAGCATCGCATCCCACTTCCCACACACCCGAGTTTCTCACAGAGCATCCCACCCCCTCTGCACGCAAAGTAAAAAAAAAAAAAAAACGGTATCTCACCAATAGGGTGTACACCCGATTGCCTTGCTCGTTCATGTAATACTGCAGGAACATGCTGCCTCCGTATATCCCGATCTATCACAGCAGCAGCACACTTACTCCGTCCCGCTACACGTGTAACCCTATGCCGACCCAGCTTCCGCTAATACAACTTCCTTATCCGGGAAAACTGCATCACTTCCGCCCGACCGCCAGAGGGGCTCATGGGATGTGTAGTTTCTTCCGATATGCAGTCCCTGCTTCCTGCATATGTGTCACAATTATAACAAGGCCAGCCGTATTATTATTATTATTATTATTATTATTATTATTATTATTAATAATAATTATTATTCATTATTATTATTAGGTACAGAAGATTATGTCAAAGATCAGTTATTTATGGAGCAATAGGAGTTCTAGGGAACAATTATATGGGGTAATAGGAGCAGTTATATGGGGCAATAGAAGCAGTTATATGGGGTAATAGGAGGAGTTATAGGGAGCCGTAATATGGGCTAATAGGAGGCGTTATAGGGAGCGTTATATGGGGTAATAGGAGTTATAGAAAGCGGTTATATGGGGTAATAGGAGGAGTTATAGGAAGCGGTTATATGTGGTGATAGGAGGAGTTATAGGAAGCGGTTATATGGGGTAATAGGAGGAGTTATAGGGAGTGGTTGTATGGGGTAATAGGAGGAGTTATAGGAAGCGGTTGTATGGGGTAATAGGAGGAGTTATAGGGAGCGGTTATATGGGGTAATAGGAGGAGTTATAGGGAGCGGTTATATGGGGTAATAGGAGGAGTTATAGGAAGCGGTTGTATGGGGTAATAGGAGGAGTTATAGGGAGTGGTTGTATGGGGTAATAGGAGGAGTTATAGGAAGCGGTTATATGGGGTAATAGGAGGAGTTATAGGAAGCGGTTATATGGGGTAATAGGAGGAGTTATAGGAAGCAGTTATATGGGGTAATAGGAGGAGTTATAGGAAGCGGTTATATGGGGTAATAGGAGGAGTTATAGGGAGGAGTTATATGGGGTAATAGGAGGAGTTATAGGGAGCCGTTATATGGGGTAATAGGAGGAGTTATAGGAACCCGTTATATGGGGTAATAGGAGGAGTTATAGGGACCCGTTATATGGGGTAATAGGAGGAGTTATAGGGAGCGGTTATATGGGGTAATAGGAGGAGTTATAGGGAGCGGTTATATGGGGTAATAGGAGGAGTTATAGGGAGTGGTTTGATAACACATAATGGGATGTATCATTTCCCCCCTAGCAGTCTGCATCTAATAGTAGAAACATGTAGAAATCTTTATAAATGTGTTAACACAAATGTTCTTTTCTTTGCCTTAGAACCTGGGAGGTGAAACCAAGAGCATTTGGTTTCGACACCGTTATGTGGCAGTTGAGCACGAATTGCCTTCTAACGTTTTATCGCGTGTTAGACACGGACAAACCTCCCCTCGTCAGAGAGAATGGGTTTCAAGAGAACAAAACTCCTTCAAACGCGGACGAGTCGTGGGACTGGGCACCCAGAGCACAAAGTCCCATTGGTTCTGGGAAGCCGTCCCTGTTGTGTCTGCTGCCGGGCTGTGACTCCCTCCCTCTCTCTGTTCTAGAACACCATGCTTCGCTTCATTCTGTTTTTATTCAACCAGAGTCAAAACTCTGAACAGCCCAAAGCAACACACAGACAGATGTTTTGCTGAGCTAGAAGCACCCAGTACGCAGCTACAGCAACACACGCGACACGGATATAGAAACGCACAACACCAAGTATACAGTTACTCAATACAGAATAACAACTACACAGCCCAATGTACCAATGCATAAACACACAGGTAAGTGAAGTGATTGTAGTTGGGCCGTGGGGGCATCAACATTTATGTAGGTTTAGAGTGCCTCCCTTTGGTTAGTGTGTGTATTACAAGGGTGGTAATTGTGCTTTGGGTTGTTAGTGACACCACTTTTTCACTGTGTTGACACAGGCTGATGGTGACACCTTTTTGCTGGCTGGTTTTTTTTATAGCAAGGATGTCAGTCATAGTTAATTAAGTTCAAAGGACATCACATTGGTATCACTGAGTGATAGTGCCACCCAGTGCTTGGCCATGGATATTAAAAGGGGTGATGTAATCTGGGGTTCAAGCAGTAATGGGTCATTGTTTGTATTGCAAGAGTCAACAATGTATTTCAGTGGGGTTATAAACTCGTTTTAAAACATCCTCTTTTTTTTTTTTGTCTTTAAGGCCACAATGGCTCATCTTCCAGACAGAAAGGCCGTGAAGTCACAGCTGACCACCATTTCCTGTCCCCGCGTCCAGTCCTCATTCTTGGCTGGGAATAAAATAGAGCTGCTCTGCCCTATTTTCTTTGCCCCGCCTCCGAATGCTCTCATCCTACCAGTTGACTCCAGCAAAGTCGTCATGAAGGTCAAGGCGGAAGGTCACCAGCCAAAGACCTTTTTGACCCCCATAGCCTGGCCAGGAGGCCGGCTTGGCACGACCCCTGAACTCTGCACTGTGGTTGCCCCAGGAAAAGCTGTGCTGATCTCCGGGGCTCCTAGACCCAGTGTGGGACCTGGCTCGCAGAAACCACTCCCGGGATTCAGCAGCGTACCAGAGGCCAGAATCCAGGGCTGCTCAGTGGGCGAGATCTCCCTCTCCCGCAGCTCCAAAGGAGTGTACGATAACTTCAGGCGCTGGCAGCAGTACAAACAACTAGCCAGGAAACACTTCCCCTGCTCTACTGACACCCCGGCCTTCTCCTGCTTCTTAATGTGAGTAAACCAGAGTACAGTACAATAAATATTTCTGCTTTAAATAAGGAAATGTGGTAGAAACAACATTTTCTCTCCCACCTTTTGTATTCAGACCCATTTCTAATAATTTCATTATTATATGGAGTTTCTTATCGATCCTATACATTTATTTTTAAAAGAGGCTGTGGAACTCAGTCCTCCTGAGTGCCACCGATTAAAAATAGCCCTGTGGATAAGAAGGCAAACAAGCGAGCTGGGTAAACACCACCACGCAGCTCTCTGCCGCAAGAAATTCACCGGGAGTCGGATCGGGCACACAGCCGGATGGGTGGGGCAGGAACCAAGATGGCAACGGAATGAGGGAAGAACGAAGAAGACATACCAAGTCGCGCAAGAGATTCTGCGGCAGACCTACGCAGACACCTGAACCCAGTGGCCAGCAGGATTCCGTGCATCTCGGTTTGAGCGCAGCATCGTTGAGGTGCGCGACGCCGGGGGTGGGGGGGAGAGGCAGGAGTAGATCGGACGGGGAGGTAGGGAGGATACCTAGCAGGGACTGTCTTCCCACGCTCTGTGTGGTCGGTGCTGCCGATCGCCACCCACTGTGCTACTCGGTGGCGGAGCTGTCGGACCGGGTGCCGGGCGAGTGGGGGGGGGAGAGAGATCGTGCAGGCTGGGGAGTAGTGCACAAGAAAATGGCGTCCCTAGAGACACAATTCCCAGATGTACCTGAAGGAGAGAATACAACGCCCGAACCCAGGGTGCTGGAAATGTCCCCGGCAAAGGCCACAGCCAGAGAGGTGCTGAAGCTAATCGCCCCTCTATTTGAGGAGAAAATATCAATCTTAAGAATAAAATGCAGGAGACGTTGGCACAGCTCGGCTTGGACGGACCACAGATTGGAGGAGGTGGAGAGCAGAACTCTGGCATGTGAGACAGAAATCCAGCAACTAAGCGCAAACGAGAAACACAAAACTAAAACCATAAGAACCATACAGGAAAAACTTGACGACTTGGAAGAACAGAAGCCGTAGAAACAACCTGCGTATCATAGGGATACCACAAACTGTGCGAGGGAAAGATCTCATTCAGTTGCTCCCAACATGGCTGCCGCAGGCATTGAAGATGCCAAGCACAGCAGAAGACCTGAAAAACAGAGAGAGCGCACAGACCGAGACCGAGAGACCAGGACAAAGCGAGACCAAGGCCAGTCATCCTGAGGTACGTTTATTACGCAGACAGAGCGAACATTCTCGCAGCCTACAGGAAAAAGTCAGTCCTGCATTATGAAGGTAATAAATTATTATTACTTTTTCAGGATTTCTCGGCCCAAGTAGCGCAAAAGACGAGGGAATTTTCCCCGTTGTGCAAAGAATTATACCGGAAGGGCAAACCGTTCACACTTCTATACCTTAACTAAATGACCATTTTTTCAAGAGGTATATAGGTATTTCACTGTGTATTTTTGTCACATTGGATGTTGCTCTGGGCTTCTTTGTTTATTGTTATATACATTTAGCCACGCCCTGTAGCACTCCTTTTGACACACATATATATATATATATATATATATATATGCGTCACGTGACCCAGCAATGTAATTTTACGCATGTTACCATGACAACGCGTCACGTCACATGACCCCCACGGCGTCATTTGACGCTATGTTGTCATGACAACGGGACAAGAAGCCAGCTGAATCCCGGTAAGTTGAGGTTGCAGAGGCCTCGCGCGGTCCCCCGGCATTTAATTTAAATGCCTCGGGGAAGAGCGTGGGGCCTCTGCAACCGCCGCGCCCCCCGCCAGAAAAATCACCATACCCCCCAGTTTGCAGACCCCTGTCTTACGTGCCCATTACAGCCATCTTTGAGCCTGGCAAATCTCTTCCTGGACTTGGTAATTGGCTGCACATGTTCCAGGACTTTAAATAGCAGTCAGTGACTCCCAGCCCCTGCCCGAGCATGGCATGCTATCCCATGTGTTCCTGACCCCCATGGGTTTTTGTGTCCGTGCATTACCAGTTGCTGACCCCAGCCTGTGACCCTCACCACCGCTCCTGTGCCATCTGCCTTGACCCCAGCATTGTTCCTGACTTTACATCGTTTGCCGCCTGCCTTGACCTCGGCCTGGATCCCGGAGAAGTGCATTGTTATAAAAAGGCACAAGCACATTTAAAAATGATGCCAAATTCACCACAGAAAGAATCCTGAATCAAAAAAGAGACAAAAACGGACACGTTTTGGTTGCCAGATGCCAGCAATGTTATCCTGGATGGCAAGAAGCTACGGAAGATGTGGCATGAAGACTTTGAGCAGTGATGTGACAAGCATGGGGCAAAACCATCAATCCATTTCACTTGAAATGTAAAAAAAAAGGGTAGTAACCTTAGATCAGTTAACTACAAGATGCCAAACCAACAGCACAATTGCAGGTTCCTGCAGCAAGAATTATTATTACTATTTTAATAAGTTACTAAACTATAAACAGTATAGTTACAGTTACAGCCTGTTGCTGTTTGTTAGGTTGGATCACGCAAGTTATAATGAGGAAAGTAAACCAAAACTAAGACTCCTGTTCTCGACTCCAGAACACTTGACACCTGGAGGTGACCGCTCGCCGGGAAGGCTCACATCCAATGAAAAATAAACAAAACGAAGAGTTCACCCTCACAGAAGGGATCAGATAAATGCAGCCACAAGTAAAAGGCTGAAATAGACGCCGATTATTCCCAGATTCAGATTAAACAATTTCAAGGTGGTCTCCTGGAATGTTGGAGGCCTAAACTCGCCAGCAAAGAGGCGGAAGATACTCTCCCAAATTATACGTTCCAAATTGCAGGTAACACTCATCCAGGAAACACGTCTCCTGAAAGAAGACACCAAAGGGTTCAGAACACCGTGGATCAAAGAGGTGATTGCGGCGCCATATACAGGGAAGCAAAGAGGAACGGCAATATTAATAAATAAAAACGTGGATTATACCATCCATCAAATCCTGAGAGATCCGGGAGGAAGATACCTCATGGTTGACATCACCATAGAAGACTCAAGATTGTTGTTGGTTAATGTGTATTCCCCGAACTTGCCTAATCATTTATTTTTCACAGATCCGTACCAAAGAACACTGGAATGGGACGCACTGACCATTGTCGTAGGGGGGGACTTCAACGTGGTGGAGGACTGGACACTTGACAGATCAGGAGACAAAAGGGTACCACACTCCTCACACTCACAACTTGACACTTTAAAGTCCATCAGCGAAAACCTAACGCTGGTAGACCCCTGGAGAAGGTTAAATCCACTGGAGAAGGATTTCACATTCTTCTCACATGCACATAAACATGTTCTCTAGAATAGCTCGCTGCCTGATTTCAGCCAACTTAATGCGTAGAATAAACACAGAAAACATTATCATCTCAGACCCTGCACCGAAATGGATTAACTTAAGACTCAACAAACCCAAAAAACATCGGCCAACAACACACTGCAGAACCCATTCTGTATTGAGACGCATCCAAAGCAGTTCTCGGGGGCCAGATAATTGCTTACAGCACCAGGAAAAACAGAATCCTGAACACCAAACTAAATAATGTAAACACACACCTAACGCAGACATTCCAAGCATACAAGAAAAACAACACAACTCGAAACAAAAAGTCCTACCTAGAAACAAAAGAGATATATGAGGTGTTACTGATGGAGAGAGCACAAACCCAACTCCTGTATCAAAAAAATAGATATTTTAGATGGGTAACAATCCTGGGAAAATACTGGCCAATTTAATAAATTACACCAAAACAGCCAACCAAATAGTATCCCTTTGTACTAAAGAGGGTAATAGAACAGTAAAGGCCAAAGAAATATGTGCAACATTACTAAATTACCATAAAGAGCTGTACACAACAATCCCAGATAAAAAAGAAATACGATAAAAATTCATAAAGGAGGCAGATCGTACCCAAATCTCCCCAACAAATAGAGAAACACTAGACAAACCCATAACGACCTTAAAAGTACAGGAAACCATCAAAACACTTAAAAACAACAAGTCACCGGGACCAGGTGGTCTTAGTGCAGAATATTATAAAATATTAAACCCAGAAATAGCAATATCGTTAACTAATTTGTACAACCATATAAGCATGACACAAAAAAATGCCCCCAAACTTTAATTTAGCAAAGATAATTGTCCCAAAACCAAGCAGAGAACCAGAACAACTTCCTTCATCCTATAGGCTCATTTCCCTGTTAAACTAAGATTTCAAGATTCTAACAAAAATATACACAAGCCGTCTCAAAAACATATTCCCGAATATAATATCCCCAGAACAAACAGGTTTGTCGTAAATTTAGATGACAGATATTTTATCCTATATCCGTACTTACAGTACATTGATGCAGATGAAGGCAAACAAAAAACGCCCAGTGAAATATCATCCAATGACATCTAGATATGAGAAAGGAAGAGGCACACAAATTGTAGTGGAATCAAGTGATTTCAAATGTATTGATGCATCAGAGCTAACAATAGTAATGTTTCAGGACAAGCTTGTCCTGAAACATTACTATTGTTAGCTCTGATGCATCAATACATTTGAAATCATTTGATTCCACTACAATTTGTGTGCCTCTTCCTTTCTCCTATCTTGCTATTACTTTGGATCCAGCTTTGGGACGCCAGGATCAACGGAAGGTGAGCACCAAATGTAAACTCCTTAAAAAAAATTGTTTAAAACAGTGGTGTGCCACCTATAATCTCCTTTGTATCCAATGATATCTCATATGGGGGGATTTGGCAATCAGATTTCTCCCTGGATCAACATCCTTCCCATGTATACTTATTTGGTATATCCCTGTATACCTTTCCTTTTTTAAAAGATATCCAACCTTTTTTTGAACATATATATTGTATCTGCCATCACAGTCTCCATGGCTAATGCATTCCACATTGTAACTGCCCTTACTGTAAAGAACCCTTTCCTTTGTTGCTGATGATGAAATCTCCTCTCCAACCTTAAGGGATGACCCCGTGTCCTTTGTACTGCCCTTGGGATGAACAATTATTTTGAAAGCTCCTTGTACTGTGCCCAAATATATTTATATATATATATAGTCATCATATCCCCTCTTAGACGCCTCTTTTCTAATGTAAACAAATCTACACGACATGGCTCGTAACGCACACGCCAGCCAGGAATCTCCCGATACGGATTTAGTACAACCAACTGAGCCTTACATGCCCAAATCCCCCAATTTAAACTACCCACAGGAACACAAGAGTAGGCAAATGCCGAGATACACATAAGACAAAAAAAATAACAGAAATGAAGCATATCGTCCAATACAGAAATAGAAGCAAAAACCATAAAGGGAACCACCACACAAAGAGACACAAAGAAAAAGGCAACACGAAGGCACAAGGTAAAGCTAAGACAAGGTAAAGCTGTCGGCAAGAGAAGCCCGGCAGAGGACAAAGCACAATGTAGCCTTAGAAACCAGGGGCCTGGTGGCTGGTGAGCGACTAGACAGAACTACTGACCGTTGCTATAGTATAATGCAAATAAAATGTGATAAAGTATTAAGATTGTTGAAATATAAGGACCAACAGCTTAAGAAGTAGAATCTATGAAGTGTAAGCAAAGGAATGGTGTCTCAAGACAGCTGAAATAGATAAGCCGACGGTATTCAGGAATAGACGGCGCATAAAAGGCCTGGATGACTCACCAGGAGAAGAGAAGCCTTAGACGAGACATCCATTGGTTGATAATATACAGTTAAATTGTTATCGTGTTAATAAAGTAAAAACGTGGAACTTGCAAAATGTACGTATAGACAAGATACGTGTCTTATTGTGTAAGGTTGTAAACAAATGTCAGGCGCAAGCTTGTAAGATTCCCAATTAAAAAAAAAAAGTAAATAAATAGCCCTGGGTGTCTGCAACATTAAAGCAGAAATCCCCAGTGTTTGGAGTTGATCAGCGCTCTCCTGGCCTCCTTGGACTCCTCCCCCCCCCCCCCCCCGTTTTCTGAGATATTTCGTTTTTTTGTGCCGATGTGAGACTACAAATGTGTAGGAACAGTCAAGAAAAAGGCAGTACTCAATCCTAGAGCAGCGTCTCGCTCACAATGTGTAGCTTCACCCGGATTTAGATCAAACAGCACACATAGCTTTGGTGATGCAAAAAGTTACCTTTTATTCAGGAAAGGGACATACCACACAGCAAGCCCACTGATTGCGCCACCTCTGCTGAAACAGGGACATCCTTAAAACCTTACCTGTTGGGGAAGTCTTGAGGACTGGAGTTGAGAACCCCCTAATCTAAGGGGTTAAACCAGTCATTAGATCATTTTGGTCTAAAGTAGGAGGACACCTATACGCATTAATGATGGGTAGTAATTGGGGAGCCTAACAGGACCTTGTTTTCCAGACCCGTCCTGCGCTCCCTCGCTCGTCATCGCCCCGAAATGAGCCTGGAGGAGGGGATACCCCGTGCCATGAGAGAGTGGAACAGGACCAGCAACTACGACCGCATGGTCTTTTATGAGATGGCCGAGAAGTGAGTGTTCCACTGAGACCTGGATGCTTCCTGCTCTCCTGCCTTTTATAATCCCCGTTCCCTAAATCCTATGTGCGTTCCTCTCTTAGGTTTATGGAGTTCGAGGAGGAGGAGGAGAGTGTGCTGATACACCGAGCTCAGCAGCTGACCCTGGCAGAGGTCAATGCAGAAAGCACCAAGAGTCACAAGGCCCAGGCCAAGACAGGTATAAGGAGAAGAGAAGTGGTTGGGGGGGGGGTGTATAACTATCCCTGGCACATACAGATGTAGCAGGCGTTATGGCACCCACTGGCACGTTAGACCCATCCTTTTTTAGCACGGCTAATGCATGTAGAATGGCAGCTGCTACCGCGTTGTGTGTCCCCTTCTGCAACGTGCCGGCTGATCCATCTTTAGGATGTCCCTTACCTAGAGCACAAGGCAGATGTGCCTCATACCCCTCTGGCAGCAAAAGAGTATAAACACCATACGATGCCTCGCTAGGCAGACTGATAACATTCTTCAGGCTGCCAACCATGTGAACCTTTATCCATTCCACAGTCAGAGGGGATATTTTGTCAGTCTCTTCGAGTCTTCCCTCCCCACACAGAATGTCTCTTTCCGTTACGCTCTCTGGGGCCTGTTCTAGTAGCTGCGAAGTTGTCATTGCCAGACCGCACGGCATGTTCAGAACTTTCGGAATAAAATGCGAGGGGAAAAAAAAACGCTTCCCTATTGCAAATCGCATGTTCTAAACCGAGTCTGTTAAAAGTGACAAACCGCGCGGTGTAACAGCCAAACCGCGCAATGTAACTGCCAAACCGCGCGGTGTAACTGCCAAACCGCGCGGTGTAACAGCCAAACCGCGCGGTGTAACTGCCAAACCGTGCAATGTAACTGCCAAACCGCGCGGTGTAACTGCCAAACCGCGCGGTGTAACAGCCAAACCGCGCGGTGTAACTGCCAAACCGCGCGGTGTAACTGCCAAACCGCGCGGTGTAACTGCCAAACCGCGCGGTGTAACTGCCAAACCGTGCCCGGTGTAACGGCCAAACCGTGCCCGGTGTAACAGCCAAACCGCGCAATGTAACTGCCAAACCGCGCGGTGTAACTGCCAAACCGTGCCCGGTGTAACAGCCAAACCGCGCAATGTAACTGCCAAACCATGCGGTGTAACTGCCAAACCGTGCCCGGTGTAACAGCCAAACCGCGCAATGTAACTGCCAAACCGCGCGGTGTAACTGCCAAACCGCGCGGTGTAACTGCCAAACCGTGCGGTGTAACTGCCAAACCGTGCGGTGTAACTGCCAAACCGTGCCCGGTGTAACTGCCAAACCGCCCGGTGTAACTGCCAAACCGTGCCCGGTGTAACTGCCAAACCGCTCGGTGTAACTGCCAAATCGCCCGGATTGTACGTGCTATAGAAGCAGAATGACCCGAGTTGGTACTAACTCCATCCCCAGCATGAGTTATGGGTTTTGATCCCCCAGTCCAACCCATATTTCAGGCTGTAGATGGAACCAGCGGTACCAGTCTCGCCACCCTTGAGGTGTCGTGAAAAATAAATAAATGCGTGTTTGTAGAGGCGGTTTGCAGAATGGAGCTACGAGAACAGCCGTTTTTGTCAAAGAATGCAAGTTGGAGGCTTTTTTTGACAATTCGATAGCGTTGGCCGAGCCGGAGTGAAACCGCTTCTAAAAAATGCCATTTTCCCACTGATTGGACATGTGATAAGGGCTTACAGAATAACAACGCACGCCGATCGGAAAGGGCACTTTAGAAGCAGTTTGTCACACTTCGCAGCTACGAGGGAAGGCCCCTCTTTCTCTTCACATTTCCTATTTGTGCATCTCTTTAGCCCCCCCCTTGCCACTCTCTCCATTACATTTTCCTCCTTACCTTCTCTACCTCTCTCTCATCGCTGTCACTACCTTCGCTCTTGCCTCCTTCTCCCAGCATCTCTCTCCAAGAAGTCTACAGTGAGAGCCCCTCAGCCCAGGAAGAGGAAGGGGAACAAAGTCCAGCCCTTCGCAGAGTGTCGAGAGATCCCCCCTGAGGCCGTCACCGAGTACATGGAGATCATGGAGGGGCTGCAGAAAGCAAGGGAGGGCTCGGAGGAAGAAAAAGAGGAGAGGGGCAGAAGCATGGAGACCCCTGATCCCCATTTGTTGCAGTATATAGAAAGCCTGTGTGATCAGCCAGAGTTTATATCAAAGGTAAAATACTCACTACACCTCCGTCCCCCCTTGCCAGAGTTGGCCAACTCCAGTCCTCAAGGGCCACCCATAGGTCAGGTGTTAAAGATATTCCTGCTTCAGCACAGGCGGCTCAGTCAGAATGACTGAGCCAAACCGCCCGGAAGCAGGGATATCCCTAATACCTGGCATGTTGGGGGCCCTTGGGAACCGGAGTTGGCCACTTCTGCTCTATGCTACACCATGCACACACAACGCTCTGCGAGTGCATCTCGATCCTGTCCTGTAGCACCTTAATGCTGTTCTTGTGTTGATCAATGCGTACACAGCTCTGTCTCTGTCCTGTACCTTAGGATACTCCTCAAGGTCAGATCCCCATAGAAATCACACAATACTCCTCTTTTCTTCTCTAGGTTGAAGCCATCATCCACCCAGCTTTTCTGGAGGCGATTCTGTCTCCCGAGATTAGTTATGACCCCCTGAGCCTCAGCCAGGAGCTGGAGCTAGAGGACAAGCTGTCACTGGCAGAGGTGATATTTATAGGAAACAAGTTGTTATCAGTGGCGCTTAAGCCTACTAAGTGCAATTTTAAATAAATTGTGCCCAATAAGTGCATAATAGTGAATAGATTAATCACTTCAACATAGACGTGAACTACAAATGTAGTGAAGAAAGCACACCCAGTCAGGTGTGTATAGCAGACCAGTGTATATAGAATTAGTGCTGATTGCAGCTCAAACCGTTGTGTGGATTGCTTTTTTCAATCCAAAATATGCAGATTTCCAGGTCATGGGGAGCGCAGGTCAATATAGAAATATAGAAGAAAATGCATTAATGCAATACGTCTGTGTAGGTTTGGTCTGTACATCCACAGGGGCTATACTCACGTTCCCCATTCTTTTTAAGATGTCCTAAATCCGTGGCAGTGATGTGTGGTGATAGACTCTGGTCGGTCTTGTGTTTGAAGAACCGTTATAAAATAATGGTAGAGGACCCAATAGTGCAGACTGTAGTTTTATCAACATAAACATGTAAAATTGAACACTCGCGTGGTCAAATCTTTAAAAGCGTGTAGCCACACAGGGCAACGGGATCGGCGGCCTCCTCCTCCGTGTGCTCTGCGTCTCGCTGTTCTGGTCCCGCACTCCCGGGTTGAGTTCCCGGATGATTGGCTGTGACGGCAGCAGTGCTGTATCAGCGTCCTCTCTTCCAGCTCACACGGGGGAACTACGCGTTTCACCTACTACATGTTTCATCAGGAGTTTTCTTAACACCCATCATACCATCTATTAAATACTGTCTGGTCTGATTTCATTGAATGATAGTGTGGAGACATGCGAGGGACCTCACATTTGTGACGAATAATACATTCCTGGGATGTTGTGTATAGACACTTTGGTGAGATATATATTTGCACATTCTTGAGATAGCAACCTTGTATATGACGGCACAAGTGTACCACATAGTAACTATATTACATATATATTATATATTTGCTAACATTGATATATTCCTCAAGGTACATACAAACATAATAATGACTATCTAGTGACGCAGAGATGATATAATTCATAAAATCAGTTAATTCCGAAATATAAATATATATTAAAAGAAATTGTACAGATGATAGTATTTTCCTACAACAATCAGAGACATTGACTAATACATTTTTGGAACAAAACGATGCTAAACCACATATAGAGACTGCTTTAAAAAAAAGACAAAAGCCCTAGATAGAAAATCTATTTTGAGTTCCAATAATAAAAAAAAATTATTTCAGCGAAATACGATGTGCCATTTGTCACACAATATAATAGGGAGGCACTAAATATAAAAAAGATCTTAAATAAACACTGGCACGTGTTAAAGAATGATCCAATATTGGGAGATTATAGTTACATAGTAGAGGAGGTTGAAAAAAGACATACGTCCATCAAGTTCAACCTATGGTAAATTTAGACGACAGATACTTTATCCTACATCCGTACTTACAGAGATCATATCTCAGATGAACCCAGCGTGCTTTTCAGAAAGGCCCCAAGTCTTAAGAACAAGCTGGCACCGAGTGCATTGAGAGACACTGAAGGGGTAAGCTCTACCTGGTTAAATCTCCCAAAAGGATTCTATAATTGCAAAAGTTGCAAAGCTTGTAGGTTTAGCTCCCAGAATATTAGGCTGCGTCCATAGAGGGGCAGACCGCGTGAACGTGTCCGCATGCTGAGCGATCAGACTACCTAAAGGCAGTGATCGCATCTATACAGCGTGCGGGCGCGTGCGTGCAGAAGTGGGCACGCGATGCGCGTGAAATCAGTCAAAACTGATTTCTGCGCGATAGGGCGGTCACGTGAGCGGTTTGCCCAATGAGGGCGAACCAGCTCCGTGACGTCAGTGGCCCGCCCATAGACACGCCCGTGGACGGCGCACGAACAAAGGCCAGGGAAAGCACCCGCTTTCCCTCAGTCTCCGCACAGCTGCATTGTCCATGGACACAGCCTTAATCAATTCAAGTCCAAAAATACAGGACGAATATTCAAGGTCAATAGGCATATGAATTGCAGGACAAAATATGTAGTGTACCTCTTGGAATGCCCATGTGGTCTCCAATATGTGGGAAAGACAATTCTCCCACATAGGACAAGGATTTTGGAACACGTGGGTAATAATAGAAGAAAACTGCTAACCCACAGTGTTTCAAAACATTTTTCTATTGTACAACACGTTGATCCAAAAGGGTTAACCTACATGGGCATTGAACATGTCCTACCCCACTGGAGAGGGGGGAATAGGGATCTAGAGTTAATCAAGAGAGAGACCATTTGGATTCACCAATTGGGCACACTGTCACCTATAGGACTCGATATCGATATTAATGCTTTTTTTATAAGCCCCTTTTAAAACTTTTTATATGCTGATGATCTTTATGTTCACTCTAGGTTTTATTTGATATACGTATTTAATATGTAATTTTAAAATGTAAATGTAACATGCTTCTCTGTTTTCGTATCTAACATGCATCTCCATTTATTGTAGCCATTTGAATTTCACTACTGCATTCTGTATAGTATAGAAACATTTGGTCCTTTATATATGTTTATATTTCGGAATTAACTGATTTTATGAATGATATAATCTCTGTTTCACTGGATAGTCATTATTAGGATTGTATGTACCTTGAGGAATATATCAATGTTACCAAGTATAGTTACTATGTGGTACACTTGTGCCGTCATATACAATGTTGCTATCTGAAGAATGTGCAAATATATGTCTCACCAAAGTGTCTACACACAACATCCCAGGAATGTATTATTAGTTACAAATTTGAGGTCTCCTGCAAGTCTCCACACTATCAGCCAATGAAATCAGACCAGACAGTATTTCATAGATTAATAAACACAGAATCCCAGCAAGCTCAAAACCCCAAAAGTTAGTGTTAGGACCTGCTTACTGGTCATGCCATGACGTGGCGTGCTGGCTTATAACGCTTTGGCCAAAGGGTTTAAATAAATGACCCTTACTCACGAGAATATTGAGGTATTTTACTATGTATTTTGTCACATTGGATGTAGCATTCGGCACTTCAGTCCTTTATAGTATTTCATAGATGGTATGATGGGTGTTAAGAAAACTCCTGATGAAACCTCTAGTAGGTGAAACGCGTAGTTCCCCCGTGTGAGCTGGAAGAGAGGACGCTGATACAGCACTGCTGCTTTTACTGCCAATCATCCGGGAACTCAACCCGGAAGTGCGGGACCAGAACAGCGAGACGCAGAGCACACGGAGGAGACGGAAGAGGAGGAGGAGGCCGCCGATCCCGTTGCCCTGTGTGGCTACACGCTTTTAAAGATTTGACCACGCGAGTGTTCAATTTTACTTGTTTATATTGATAAAACTTTTTCTACAGTCTGCACTATTGGGTCCTCTACCATTATTTTATAACGTTCTTCTAACACAAGACCGACCAGAGTCTATCACCACACATCACTGCCACAGATTTAGGACATGTTAAAAAGAATGGGGAACATGTGAGTATAGCCCCTGTGGATTTACAGATCACAATTCACTATATTGCAGAAGTATTGCGCTATTGTATTTTCATCTATATTTCTATATTGACCTGCGCTCCCCATGACCTGGAAAACTGTCAGAGGTGAGCAGAGGGGTCAACCTAACATCTGTGCTGCCCAGAAATGGGTGAAATATCATCGTGCTATTCTCATAAACCAGTGCTGGGAGCTCCCCATGTACTGCATCCATATTAAACAGTGTAATAAAGTCTTCTGCGTTCTGTTTTATCCACAGCTGGTTGAGAAGAGACTACACAAGAAAGCCCAACAGGAAGGAACGGAGAGCGAAGGGAACACTGATCTTAAAGCTCCAGTGTCTAGAGCTGTCCAGTATGGACCAATAGCCCCCAGACACCTCAGGAATGGTAACAGAGAAAGACCGTTCCATGTCAAGTGTAGTGTTGATATGAATTCCACCTGCTCAAATAACACACTGTCCAAGGAAGCCCCAGGAGAAGTGAGGCATCCTGGAAAAGCAGGTTCTAAGGGAGGCAGTTTTGTGGAGAAGGAAGCACAGCCTGGAATGATTGGGTCCATCAAGGGCATCTGCAGTGAGAAGAAACTAGCGCTGACTCAGGAGGGAGGTGTGAACAGACACATGACCATCACAACAGAGCCAGGCCAACAACTGAATAAGCCATGGAATGGTATGGAGTCTTTACAGGCAAGGACCACAACATCGGTCACTCTGTACCATGGAGGGCAGCAATGTAACGATGTGGGACTGGGAGGAAGCGTGGTGGAGTCTGTACTGGAAATTCTGGATGCTAAGCAAGGGGATAGATCAAAGGGAGTAGATTCAACCAAGTCAGCGAAGTTTGGTCCCTCATATCCAGCAAAAAGAATGGGGGGTGCATCAGCTCTGGGACAGGTGAAGTTGGAAAGATCTGAAGCTATTCAGCTAACATGGGAATCCGCACGGAAGGTTGGCACAAGTTCCACTGCAGAGAGGACTCAATCAGCTCCTTTCTCCTCTGCCTCTTTCAGCCAATGTGGCACACAAAGTGTCAGCAGAGCTGCAAGTACATTCAGGGTCCACAACATGCCTGACTCTTCCCAAAATGACCTTACAATTAAGACTCCAGGGAGAAGTGGTCATCAGGTTTTCCTACCTACGCATTACAAGTCAGTGAGGTCACCTGACTCAAAGATAGATCTAACCTGTGTTGATGTAACTCCTGGTTGTTTTGATAAGTCAGGGGGGTACCAGCAGTTGGTTATTAGGAATGTGCCACAGCAGATGTCTTTTACCACTAATTCTACGTCCATTTTGCCTCTGCAAAGCCCTATACCTGACCATGCTAAGCTTGATTTAAAGCAACATCGAAATTCCTGCAATGATCCACAGAATCAAGAGAGACGGTGTCCTTCTAGCATCAGTCATAAGGGGGCAGGGATTTGCTCATTAGCAGAAGTACAGCCCATGAATAGGCTCAAAGAAAACTCTTATTTTCACACCTATGGCTTTGCTGACAGCAGGGCGTCTGAACCGGCCATTAGCTCTGTAATGGCCAAGAACCACCACGGTTCCTTTTACGCCGGTTCCCCTTCTGTCCTTAGCTATCCAAAAGGCGAGTTTGGCTCTATGGCAGAAACAGTGTCTCAATTCAGAAATACACTACAGGCTGATAAACCGTGTCATGGACAAACATATTTCAACCCTCAACAAGGCAGAGAGACTGCTGAATCTAGAGCCAAGACGCTCGGTGGGAAAAATGTAGGTGTCCAGGCAAAACCATGCGGGTCAGTGACCCCAAATGTACGCGGGATCCATGAAAATATTGTGAGAGGCCCTCTTCATCTCCCAAATGCTGCACTGCAAGCTCCTGCCCAGATCAACAAAGGACCAGAGCAGTCACCACATGGTGTGGAAGCCATAAATGGTATTGTGTGTCCATCAGAGAGAACAGTAACAGAAAGAGACAGCAGGGAGAGGGGGCAGATTCCTCAACCACAGATAGAGCTGCAAAGATCGATATCCATTCCTGGGGAAGGGCTGTTCCTGTCCAGCAACTTTGAAGAGGGTCTTAGTTTAAAATCTTTACAGTCTGTGTTCCCTAAAACTTCCATATCTACACAGGCAGAGGAGGGTTATAGCAAACAAAGTTCCACAGTGGAAAGCTCAGAGAAGATGACCGGTAAAGAACATGTTCATTTAGACAAGGAAGAGAAGGTCCCAGAAAGTCCATGCGAGACCAATGCAGCTTTTCCCAGCCAATCCAACACTCAGTGCACGATCCAGGGGATCTGCAAGACTAATATGGTATCATTCCCTGCTTCAACCATGCAACAGGGCAGGAGGAAACAGGAAGACAGGTTCTTGTCATCCACTGAAAATAAGAGAACGGATAAGCCTCCAGTCCATATCAGAAGGGATGTCGAAGTTCCACTGTTACAGCAGAAAGACTCTGCCCAATTGTTACCACCGCTAGTCATTCGCACACAAGCCTGGGAGCACAGAAGTAATCAGGGGGATCAACACTCTACAGCTTCTGATGAACAGCAGTTTCAAGATAGCGACTATTTAAGGCCATTGGTGCCAGATCAGAGCAGGAAGAAACAAACACTAGAAGATACATTTCTCTCTCTGGGCGTAAAATCAATGGAACAAAATCAGGAGAGAGGTAACTCCACCTGTTTAGACCAACATGCATCACTTAGAGGGCTCCTGTCTCCAAATGTGAAGAACACCAGTCCAGTAGATGAAGCCCAAGTCAAAGGTTGCAAGAAGGACCAGAGCCTTCCTGAGGGCTCAGTGTCAAAGCAGAGAGAGGATGCCTTTATTACCAGCCATGTAATCCAGTCTCCCCAGCATAAAATAATGCTTGGGCAGAGTCCAGGTCAGGAGCAGCTCAGGTGGAATACAGAAACAACTGGAGGTGTAAATTCTACAAGTCTACTGAAGTCATTGGATACCGAGGACCTGACACAGATCTCCTGCATGTTGGAGAAGAAGCTGAATCTTTCCTTGGACAGCACATCTCCACCTGCATCACCATCCATTATGTCATGTGTGTGCCCAGTTACTTCACCTGCCAAATGCTTCCAACAGGAGTCTGGCGGGAACCTACTTAATGTCTCCAGCTTGGTAATGCATCAGAAAACCCAGCAACTAACCAACTTGGTTCCTTCCTTAATAAGGAGAGATGACTCGCTTGGCTCAAAGCTCCCATTGCAATCCACAAAAATAGAAACATCAGAGGACATAATCTTCAAAGAGAAGGGCTCACCAGAAGGGGATTCAACATGCTCAGAATCACAGCTCCTTCTTACCACTAGCCAACTCATGTACCTTGATTCTGTGATGTCCACACCTGAAGACCCAGGCAATTCAAGCCTAAATCTAGATCCAGAAAAACAGGACTTCTGGAAAAAACAGAGTCCCCTTGACGTAGGGTCCAACATTTGGCAACGGAGCCAGACAATGGCTCCTAGTACCAAAGGAGTTAAGAGGTCCTCCTCTGCAAATAAAGAGAAAACGGAGCAAGGTGTTCTAACCCCTCCAGGGTCCTTTGAATCAAAGGAGCCGTCTGAAATTTCCAAAGGTCCCGAGAAACAGACCAAACACCGGAAGAGACGCCAAGGCCCATCCATGCTGAGGAGAAGCAAGAGGTTTAAGACCTGCTGAACTATATCCCAGCTACATTCTACAGAGAATCATTCAACTTATGGACCCAATTTTCTAAACCTGCCAGGAATTTAAAATTGATCTGTCTTACTCCCAACACTAACCGGACCTTCAACCTACTGTCTATTGCACAATTCAGTGCTTTGTGATGAGAATTGGCATAGATGTCTGGCCACGTGACTGCTGCTTGTGTGTAGTGACCTGACAAATAAAGCATTCAGCTACTTTTCACACGCGTACCTGGCAGTATTATTGTCTTTCACAACCGTTGAGTGTTAAGAGTATCATCCTTGGTGTGCACCTCTAGGCTTCCCAGATAAGAGTGGAGTGGCTCAGTGAGTAAAGACACTGACTGGCACTGAGAGTTTGAAGCAGGGGAGCCTGGTTCAATTCCTGGTGTCGGCTCCTTGTGACCTTGGGCAAGTCACTTTATCTCCATGTGCCTCAGGCACCAAAAACATAGATTGTAAGCTCCACGGGGCAGGGACCTGTGCCTGCAAAATGTCTCTGTAAAGCGCTACGTAAAACTAGCAGCGCTATACAAGAACGTGCTATTATTATAACATTTACCGTGTGTCTATTTGAATCCGGGTACACTGGGATAATGAACTATACCGTCCTTCTTTGTACCCTATGGTTACAGATTCTGTATATGAATGAGACAGATGGGATCCCTGTGTCCACAGCATGTGTCGCTCTGTGCTTTTAGAGGATGTCATGCACACACACACACACACACACATCTGTATATCGGAATAACCACAAAACACACATTTCTTTTTTTTTTTTTAGGAAAAATAATTATAATATCATTCAGAACCATAACGAGAGCTGTTAATACACGGGAACCTGGTCAGAAAGAAAGTGTCCAAATAAGATACAAATTTAAAATTCTCTGGGGGAGGGGAGGCTGTTTCCCTGAGAGCTGAGATATTCGGGGTGTCGTTATTACCCCCCACCTCACCTAATCTGTACCCGCACCCCTCCAAGCTAATAACATGCAGAGTATTACTCCTTCACCCATCTTTACTAAAATCTGCAGAGCATTGCTCCATTGCTAAAAACATGGAGTATTGCTCCTTAACTCTGCCATTATTAAAATCTGCAGAGCGTCTTCTCGTGACCCACTACCCTGCTGGGAAATTCTTCTTCAGTGCTCCTCCCCTTAACATTTAATTCCCTGCAGAGTACAGCTTCTTAAATCTGCAGAGCATCGCATCATAACCCACTCCCTATGAGACAGCCCATCTCTTTAGGATAGCCGCGGAGCTACATCCCAGCAGACCATTGCTACATGCCCTGTCGCCCTTTGCAGAGCATCTCTCGCTAACCCCTTCCCTGCCGGTGAGAAGCGTTGCGGACCCCTCTAGCTGTGGTGTTAACCCTCTCCTTACCCCTTTCTCTGCTACACAACCTGCAGAGCATCGCACCATAAGCCCTTCCTTCGTTCAGATCTGCAGAGCGTAGCTCCTTCAACCTCCCTCGGAAACCTTTGGCGTGTCACCCTCCCCCATCTCCCCTCCCCCCCCGATTAAAACCCCCCACTCCCTCCCAGTATCAATCCGATTTGCCCCGGTTCCCGGACTTCCCGGCGCAGCCCCCATTCTGCGGGGCGCGGGGGGGCTTCCGGCGTCCTGCGGCTGGGGGACGCATGTAGAAGAGGAAGAGGTGACGGTAACGAGGGTGGTGGAGCGCAAACCCGAGAAATTCCTCTGCAGAAAAAAAAAGGGAACACAAAAAAACCCAGATTAAAAATCGGAAAAACCAGGAGAATCCCAGTAACAGCATACAAGGGCCATTGGTCTCAACCTACTCACCTCTCCCAGTAAATATACCCCCTCCCTCAGCACTTGTATCTGACCCCACAGCAGGGGGTGGGGGAGGAGTGACTGGTATTGGAAGACTGACCAGTTTCTCCCACTCCAAAATGCAGTGTCCTTGCCACTAAGCTACGCTTTTGAACACACACACACACACACACACACACACACACATCTATACACACACATAAAATGTCCGTGCAGACAGCCGATGCTGTGATAGTTTGTTGCGATCAATGTTTCGTCCCCAATAAGCCGAACCGTTGATCGCAATAAACTATCATCACATCAGTGAGTGGCCTGTCTGTAAGTACATTTTTTGCCATCACACAGACACACTCTTCGGTTGGGTGTTGCTCGCTCCCAGTTACCCCCCTCTCACCTCGGGTGAGGCCGCAGGCGTCAGAGTGGGCGCACAGCTCCGTATACACCTTGCTGTTGTCTGCGGCGGGCGTGCCCAGAAGGGAGCGCAGGATGGAGGAGAATCCGTCAGCGGAGAGGAGGAAGCGGCCATCAGCGTCTTGAGCAGAGAAGAGCTGAGGGAGGGAAAAAGAGAGAGGGGGAGGGAAAGAGAGAAAAGGGGGAGGAAAGAGAGAAAAAAAGAGGGGGAGGAAAGAAAAAAGAGAAAGGGGGAAGAGGGGGGGGGGAGAAGAGAGAGGGGGAGGAAGGGGGTGGAAGAGAGGGGAAGGGGAGGAAGAGACAGAGGGGAGGAAGAGAGAGGGGAGGGGGAGGAAGAGACGGGGGGAGAAGGGGGGGGAAAGAGACAGAGAGGGGGGGAAAGAGACAGAGAGGGGGGAAGAGACAGAGGGGGGGAAGAGACAGAGGGGGGGGGAAGAGACAGGGGGGGGAAGAGACAGAGGGGGGGGGGAAGAGACAGAGGGGGGGGGAAGAGACAGAGGAGGGAAAAGAGACAGAGAGGGGGGAAAGAGACAGAGAGGGGGGGAAAGAGACAGAGAGGGGGGAAAGAGAGAGGGGGGGAGAAGAGACAGAGAGGGGGGGAGAAGAGACAGAGAGGGGGGGAGAAGAGAGGGGAGGAGAAGAGAGGGGGGGAGAAGAGAGGGGGGAAGAAATGGGGGGGAGAAGAGGGGGGGGGAGAAATGGGGGGGGAGAGAAGAGGGGGGAGAGAAGAGAGAGAGAGAGGGAGAAGAGAGGGGGGAGAAGAGACAGAGAGGGGGGAGAAGAGACAGAGAGGGGGGGAGAAGAGACAGAGAGGGGGGGAGACGAGAGAGAGAGGGGGGGGAACAGAGGGGGGGGAAGAAGAGGGGGGGGAGAAGAGAGGGGGGGGAAGAAGAGGGGGGGGAAGAAGAGGGGGGGAAGAAGAGGGGGGAAGAAGAGGGGGAGAAGAGGGGGGAGAAGAGGGGGGGAAGAAGAGGGGGGGGGGAAGAAGAGGGGGGGAGAAGAGAGAGAGGGGGAGAGAGAGAGGGGGAGAAGAGAGAGGGGGGAGAAGAGAGAGAGAGAGAGAGAGAGAGAGGGGAGAAGAGAGAGGGGGTGGAGAAGGGAGAGGGGGGGGGTGAAAATAGTGTTCAATATGCAATAAAAGCAAACACTGGAGGTTCCAAAAGGCACTTGAGAGGTTAAAAGTCACCCCTGCTGCAGCCCTGCAGAGCATCGCTCCTAATAGGTCCCGATACACATTTCTGTGCTGTTGCCTCATTTAAATAATTTATTGAATGATTTTAAAATAATTTATTGCTGCTTTTCTGCAGGGCGTTGCAGAATACTCACATCGAACGCGAGTTTCGCTAGCTCCTCCACGGAGCGTGTGGCATCCTGCGCAGCCAGCGCCAGGGAGACCTCCCGGAAATCAACCATACCCGCTGCATCCTGAGGAGAGAGATATGGGATACAGCGCATGTAGTGCCA
>NW_027455469.1:0-22500 GCF_040206685.1 Ascaphus truei
ATGTGACTCATTTGGGTACTAACCAATCAGAGAAGAGTTAGGGTTGAAAGTTAGGGTTGAAAGTTAGGGTTGAAAGTTAGGGTTGAAAGTTAGGGTTGAAAGTTAGGGTTGACACTTAGGATTATTTTTCTATTTTTGTTTGGCCCAGGGTTATAGGGGAATACGAAAATTTAGGTATGTGACTCATTTGGGTACTAACCAATCAGAGAAGAGTTAGGGTTGAAAGTTAGGGTTGAAAGTTAGGGTTGAAAGTTAGGGTTGACACTTAGGATTATTTTTCTATTTTTGTTTGGCCCAGGGTTATAGGGGAATACGAAAATTTAGGTATGTGACTCATTTGGGTACTAACCAATCAGAGAAGAGTTAGGGTTGAAAGTTAGGGTTGAAAGTTAGGGTTGAAAGTTAGGGTTGAAAGTTAGGGTTGACATCTAGGATTATTTTTCTATTTTTGTTTGGCCCAGGGTTATAGGGGAATACGAAAATTTAGGTATGTGACTCATTTGGGTACTAACCAATCAGAGAAGAGTTAGGGTTGAAAGTTAGGGTTGAAAGTTAGGGTTGAAAGTTAGGGTTGAAAGTTAGGGTTGACACTTAGGATTATTTTTCTATTTTTGTTTGGCCCAGGGTTATAGGGGAATACGAAAATTTAGGTATGTGACTCATTTGGGTACTAACCAATCAGAGAAGAGTTAGGGTTGAAAGTTAGGGTTGAAAGTTAGGGTTGAAAGTTAGGGTTGAAAGTTAGGGTTGACAGTTAGGATTATTTTTCTATTTTTGTTTGGCCCAGGGTTATAGGGGAATACGAAAATTTAGGTATGTGACTCATTTGGGTACTAACCAATCAGAGAAGAGTTAGGGTTGAAAGTTAGGGTTGAAAGTTAGGGTTGAAAGTTAGGGTTGAAAGTTAGGGTTGAAAGTTAGGGTTGACACTTAGGATTATTTTTCTATTTTTGTTTGGCCCAGGGTTATAGGGGAATACGAAAATGTAGGTATGTGACTCATTTGGGTACTAACCAATCAGAGAAGAGTTAGGGTTGAAAGTTAGGGTTGAAAGTTAGGGTTGAAAGTTAGGGTTGAAAGTTAGGGTTGACACTTAGGATTATTTTTCTATTTCTGTTTGGCCCAGGGTTATAGGGGAATACGAAAATTTAGGTATGTGACTCATTTGGGTACTAACCAATCAGAGAAGAGTTAGGGTTGAAAGTTAGGGTTGAAAGTTAGGGTTGAAAGTTAGGGTTGACACTTAGGATTATTTTTCTATTTTTGTTTGGCCCAGGGTTATAGGGGAATACGAAAATTTAGGTATGTGACTCATTTGGGTACTAACCAATCAGAGAAGAGTTAGGGTTGAAAGTTAGGGTTGAAAGTTAGGGTTGAAAGTTAGGGTTGAAAGTTAGGGTTGACACTTAGGATTATTTTTCTATTTTTGTTTGGCCCAGGGTTATAGGGGAATACGAAAATTTAGGTATGTGACTCATTTGGGTACTAACCAATCAGAGAAGAGTTAGGGTTGAAAGTTAGGGTTGAAAGTTAGGGTTGAAAGTTAGGGTTGAAAGTTAGGGTTGACACTTAGGATTATTTTTCTATTTTTGTTTGGCCCAGGGTTATAGGGGAATACGAAAATTTAGGTATGTGACTCATTTGGGTACTAACCAATCAGAGAAGAGTTAGGGTTGAAAGTTAGGGTTGAAAGTTAGGGTTGAAAGTTAGGGTTGAAAGTTAGGGTTGACACTTAGGATTATTTTTCTATTTTTGTTTGGCCCAGGGTTATAGGGGAATACGAAAATTTAGGTATGTGACTCATTTGGGTACTAACCAATCAGAGAAGAGTTAGGGTTGAAAGTTAGGGTTGAAAGTTAGGGTTGAAAGTTAGGGTTGACACTTAGGATTATTTTTCTATTTTTGTTTGGCCCAAGGTTATAGGGGAATACGAAAATTTAGGTATGTGACTCATTTGGGTACTAACCAATCAGAGAAGAGTTAGGGTTGAAAGTTAGGGTTGAAAGTTAGGGTTGAAAGTTAGGGTTGAAAGTTAGGGTTGAAAGTTAGGGTTGACACTTAGGATTATTTTTCTATTTTTGTTTGGCCCAGGGTTATAGGGGAATACGAAAATTTAGGTATGTGACTCATTTGGGTACTAACCAATCAGAGAAGAGTTAGGGTTGAAAGTTAGGGTTGAAAGTTAGGGTTGAAAGTTAGGGTTGAAAGTTAGGGTTGACACTTAGGATTATTTTTCTATTTTTGTTTGGCCCAGGGTTATAGGGGAATACGAAAATTTAGGTATGTGACTCATTAGGGTTAGGGTTAGGGTTAGGGTTAGGGGGTTAGGGTTAGGGGGTTAGGGTTAGGGTTAGGGTTAGGGTTAGGGTTATAGGGGAATACGAAAATTTAGGTATGTGACTCATTTGGGTACTAACCAATCAGAGAAGAGTTAGGGTTGAAAGTTAGGGTTGAAAGTTAGGGTTGAAAGTTAGGGTTGAAAGTTAGGGTTGAAAGTTAGGGTTGAAAGTTAGGATTATTTTTCTATTTTTGTTTGGCCCAGGGTTATAGGGGAATACGAAAATGTAGGTATGTGACTCATTTGGGTACTATCCAATCAGAGAAAAGTTAGGGTTGAAAGTTACGGTTGAAAGTTAGGGTTGAAAGTTAGGGTTAGGGTTAGGGTTAGGGTTAGGGTTAGGGTTGAAAGTTAGGGTTAGGGTTAGGGTTAGGGTTAGGGTTAGGGTTAGGGTTAGGGTTAGGGTTGAAAGTTAGGGTTAGGGTTAGGGTTAGGGTTAGGGTTAGGGTTAGGGTTGAAAGTTAGGGTTAGGGTTAGGGTTAGGGTTAGGGTTAGGGTTATAGGGGAATACGAAAATTTAGGTATGTGACTCATTTGGGTACTAACCAATCAGAGAAGAGTTAGGGTTGAAAGTTAGGGTTGAAAGTTAGGGTTGAAAGTTAGGGTTGAAAGTTAGGGTTGAAAGTTAGGGTTGAAAGTTAGGGTTGAAAGTTAGGGTTGACACTTAGGATTATTTTTCTATTTGTGTTTGGCCCAGGGTTATAGGGGAATACGAAAATTTAGGTATGTGACTCATTTGGGTACTAACCAATCAGAGAAGAGTTAGGGTTGAAAGTTAGGGTTGAAAGTTAGGGTTGAAAGTTAGGGTTGAAAGTTAGGGTTGACACTTAGGATTATTTTTCTATTTTTGTTTGGCCCAGGGTTATAGGGGAATACGAAAATTTAGGTATGTGACTCATTTGGGTACTAACCAATCAGAGAAGAGTTAGGGTTGAAAGTTAGGGTTGAAAGTTAGGGTTGAAAGTTAGGGTTGAAAGTTAGGGTTGAAAGTTAGGGTTGACACTTAGGATTATTTTTCTATTTTTGTTTGGCCCAGGGTTATAGGGGAATACGAAAATTTAGGTATGTGACTCATTTGGGTACTAACCAATCAGAGAAGAGTTAGGGTTGAAAGTTAGGGTTGAAAGTTAGGGTTGAAAGTTAGGGTTGAAAGTTAGGGTTGAAAGTTAGGGTTGACACTTAGGATTATTTTTCTATTTTTGTTTGGCCCAGGGTTATAGGGGAATACGAAAATTTAGGTATGTGACTCATTTGGGTACTAACCAATCAGAGAAGAGTTAGGGTTGAAAGTTAGGGTTGAAAGTTAGGGTTGAAAGTTAGGGTTGAAAGTTAGGGTTGACAGTTAGGATTATTTTTCTATTTTTGTTTGGCCCAGGGTTATAGGGGAATACGAAAATTTAGGTATGTGACTCATTTGGGTACTAACCAATCAGAGAAGAGTTAGGGTTGAAAGTTAGGGTTGAAAGTTAGGGTTGAAAGTTAGGGTTGAAAGTTAGGGTTGAAAGTTAGGGTTGACACTTAGGATTATTTTTCTATTTTTGTTTGGCCCAGGGTTATAGGGGAATACGAAAATTTAGGTATGTGACTCATTTGGGTACTAACCAATCAGAGAAGAGTTAGGGTTGAAAGTTAGGGTTGAAAGTTAGGGTTGAAAGTTAGGGTTGACACTTAGGATTATTTTTCTATTTTTGTTTGGCCCAGGGTTATAGGGGAATACGAAAATTTAGGTATGTGACTCATTTGGGTACTAACCAATCAGAGAAGAGTTAGGGTTGAAAGTTAGGGTTGAAAGTTAGGGTTGAAAGTTAGGGTTGAAAGTTAGGGTTGAAAGTTAGGATTATTTTTCTATTTTTGTTTGGCCCAGGGTTATAGGGGAATACGAAAATTTAGGTATGTGACTCATTTGGGTACTAACCAATCAGAGAAGAGTTAGGGTTGAAAGTTAGGGTTGAAAGTTAGGGTTGAAAGTTAGGGTTGAAAGTTAGGGTTGAAAGTTAGGGTTGACACTTAGGATTATTTTTCTATTTTTGTTTGGCCCAGGGTTATAGGGGAATACGAAAATTTAGGTATGTGACTCATTTGGGTACTAACCAATCAGAGAAGAGTTAGGGTTAGCGTTGAAAGTTAGGGTTAGGGTTGACCCTTACGATTATTTTTGTATTTGTGTTTGGTGAAAAAAGAATAGAACATTTTTAGTTATGTGACTCATTTAGGTACTTGGCCAATGAGAGTTAAGTTCTGAACAATATAGGGAGGGTGTGGTTTGGGGTTGAAAGTGTGGTAAGAAAAAGTGTAAGTGGGTAAGAACGTGAGGGAGGTTGTGGGTAGGTGGGTGAGGGAGGTTTAGGGATGTATGGTGGGTGTGGGTAAGGAGGTTGAAGGTTTTTGAGGGAAGGTGGATGATGAAGAGAGTGGGTAGGTGGTGTTGAAGGTGGATTAGGGAGGGTGAGTAAATGTGTCTGGGAGGGTGAGGATGAAGGTGGGTGAAAAAAGTGTGGGTCAGTTCAGGTATGGGTGAGTGGGCAAGGGTGAGGCTGGGTATTGGTGTGCAGGTAAGGGTGGTGAAGGTGAATTTTAATATGGATGATGAGGGTAGAAGGTGGGTGAGGGAGGTTGGGTGAAGGAGGGTGTGGGAAGGTGATGTTGAAGGTGGGTGAGGGATGGTTAATATGGGTATAGGAGGCTTTGTAGGTAAGGTTGAGGCCAGTAAGGTAGAGTGAACATGGGTGAGGGAGGGTGAGGATTAAGGTGGAAGAGGGAGGGTGTGTTTAAGTGGGGTTAAAGGTTGGTGAATGTAGGTGAGGTAGGGGGATGAGTGAAGGTGTGGGTGAGTGAAGGTGTTGGTGAGGGGGCAATGGTGGGTGGGTGAAGGTGGATGAGTGTGAGGGTGAAGGTGGATGAGGTGGTGGGTGATAGTGAACATGGGTCAAGAGCGGGTGAGGGAGGGCATGGAATCAGTCTGTGAGCCTGCCCTTTCTATTTTGTTGTATATATTCTATTCCCTATCCAATTGACATGTTGCATTTATATGCAGTTAGTCATTCAAAAATTTGAAAACTCTTGCATTCGTTGCATGTTAGCGAGAGGCACCCTTAGAGGTAAAGAGCTAGCTTTTACCTCACTACTAAGTACTTGGACATTGAGGACTAGATCCGTTTTGTACAGAGCGGAGCTTCTCCTCTGCCGTATGCTAGGAGTGAAGAAGCACTACTGTCTATCGTCCGTAAAGGGGTATGCTTTCTTCCCCCAATTTACAGTCGAGCTAGCGCTGCAGATGGGACAGTAGCGAAGAGTTCACTGCCTGACTCTAAAAGGGCACACTCGTGTAAAGGGAGAGAAATCAACTCAAAGCTTTATATCCTGAGAGATAAAAGCAATGCATTGTGTAGGTGTACTCACTTACCTCAACTACTTACCTCCTTGTTAGTATGTCCTTTGTGAACATCATCTTGATAGACGAACTTACCTATTTTCATACTGCAAATAAATTTTACCCAAGATAAGTGAAAAAATATAATGCAATCCCCTTTAGAGCAATGCAGTTGAGGACCCTCTTTCACTGATGAACTAAATAAACAATGCTTAGACTGAGTGAGAGAGGGGTTTGTGAGAGAGAGGGGAGAGTGGTAGTCCTTGAAAGAGAGAGAGAAAGAAAGGACATTTGTGAGAGTAAAATACAGGTGATTTAGAAGGAGCAGGGATGCTAGTCAGGAAGAGTAATAGAGAGCAGGGAGAGAAAGAGAGGGTTTGAGAAAGAAAAAGAGAGAGAGAGAAGTGGAAGAAAGAAATGTGTGTGAGAGCAAGAGACGGGTTGAAGTGAAAGAGATAGAGTGGGAGTAAGAGAGAAAAAAATGGAGAGAAGGGAGAGGGAGAGAGAAGGGAGAGGGAGAGAGAAGAGAGGGAGAGAGAAGGGAGAGAGAGAAAGCAGGGAGAGACAAGTGTGAGAGGAGGGACAGAGAAGGGAGAGGGAGAGAGAAGGGAGAGGGAGAGAAAAGGAAAAGGGAGAGAAAATGAAAAGGGAGAGAGAAGGAAATGGAGATAGAAGGAAAAGGGAGAGAGAAGGAAGAGGGAGAGAGAATGGAGAGATAAGGGAGAGGGAGAGACAAGGAAAGGGAGAGAGAAGGGATAGTGAGAGAGAAGGGAGAGGGAGAGAGATGGAAGTGACAAGGGAGAGAGGAGGGAGAGAGAAGGGAGAGGGAGAGCGAAGGAAAGGAGAGGGGAAAGGAAAAGGGAGAGAATGGAGAGACAAGGAAAAGGGAGAGAGCATGGAAAGTGAGAGAGAAGGAAGAGGGAGAGAGAAGGAAGAGGGAGAGAGATGGGATAGGGAGAGAGAAGGGAGAGAGAAGGCAGAGGGATAGAGAAGGGAGTGAGAAAAGGGAGAGAGAATGGAGAGAGAAAGAAAAGGGAGAGAGAAGGGAGAGGGAGAGACAAGGAAAGGGAGAGAGAAGGGATAGGGAGAGAGAAGGAAGAGGGAGATAGAGAAGGGATAGGGAGAGAAAGAAGGGATAGGGAGAGAGAGAAGGGATAGGGAGAGGAAGAAGGGATACGGAGAGAGAGAAGGTAGATGTAGAGAGAAGGGAGATGGAGAGAGAAGGGAGAGAGAAGGGTGAGGGAGAGAAAAGGAAAAGGGAAAGAAAAGGAAAAGGGAGAGAAAAGGAAAAGGGAGAGAAAAGGAAAAGGGAGAGAAAAGGAAAAGAAAAGGGAGAGAAAAGGGAGAGAAAAGGTAGAGAAAAGGGAGAGAAAAGGGAGAGAAAAGGGAGAGAGAAGGCAAAATGAGAGAGAAGGTAAAGGGAGAGAGAAGGAAAAGGGAGAGAGAAGGAAAGGGAGATAGAAGGAAAAGGGAGAGAGAAGGAAGAGGGAGAGAGAAGGAAGAGGGAGAGAGAATGGAGAGACAAGGGAGAGGGAGAGACAAGGAAAGGGAGAGAGAAGGGATAGGGAGAGAGAAGGGATAGGGAGAGAGAAGGGAGAGGGAGAGAGAAGGGAGAGGGAGAGAGTGATGAGGGAGTGACAAGGAAAAGGGAGAGAGAAGGGAGAGGGAGAGAGAAGGGAGAGGGAGAGAGGAGAGAGAGAAGGGAGAGAGAGAAGGGAGAGGGATAGACAGAGAGAAGGAAGAGGGTGCGAGAGAAGGGAAAGGGAGAGAGAGAGAAGGGAGAGGGGGAGAGAGAGGTAGAGGGAATGATCAGGGAGTTATAAGGGAGAGGGATAGAGAAGGGAGGGGGAGAGAGAGAGAGAAGGGAGTGGAGAGAGAGAGAAGGGAGAGGGAGAGCAAAGGAAAGGGGAGGGGAAAGGAAAAGGGAGAGAATGGAGAGACAAGGAAAAGGGAGAGAGATTGGAAAGGGAGAGAGAAGGAAGAGGGAGAGAGAAGGAAGAGGGAGAGAGAATGGATAGGGAGAGAGAAGGGAGAGAGAAGGCAGAGGGATAGAGAAGGGAGTGAGAAAATGGAGAGAGAAAGAAAAGGGAGAGAGAAGGAAAAGGGAGAGAGAAGGAAAAGGGAGAGAGAAGGAAAGGGAGAGAGAAGGAAAGGGAGAGAGAAGAGAAGGGAGAGAGAATGGAGAGACAAGGAAGAGGGAGAGACAAGGAAAGGGTTAGGGTTAGGGTTAGGGTTAGGGTTAGGGTTAGGGTTAGGGTTAGGGTTAGGGTTAGGGTTAGGGTTAGGGTTAGGGTTAGGGTTAGGGTTAGGGTTAGGGTTAGGGTTAGGGTTAGGGTTAGGGTTAGGGTTAGGGTTAGGGTTAGGGTTAGGGTTAGGGTTAGGGTTAGGGTTAGGGTTAGGGTTAGGGTTAGGGTTAGGGTTAGGGTTAGGGTTAGGGTTAGGGTTAGGGTTAGGGTTAGGGTTAGGGTTAGGGTTAGGGTTAGGGTTAGGGTTAGGGTTAGGGTTAGGGTTAGGGTTAGGGTTAGGGTTAGGGTTAGGGTTAGGGTTAGGGTTAGGGTTAGGGTTAGGGTTAGGGTTAGGGTTAGGGTTAGGGTTAGGGTTAGGGTTAGGGTTAGGGTTAGGGTTAGGGTTAGGGTTAGGGTTAGGGTTAGGGTTAGGGTTAGGGTTAGGGTTATAGGGGAATACGAAAATTTAGGTATGTGACTCATTTGGGTACTAACCAATCAGAGAAGAGTTAGGGTTGAAAGTTAGGGTTGAAAGTTAGGGTTGAAAGTTAGGGTTGAAAGTTAGGGTTGAAAGTTAGGGTTGACACTTAGGATTATTTTTCTATTTTTGTTTGGCCCAGGGTTATAGGGGAATACGAAAATTTAGGTATGTGACTCATTTGGGTACTAACCAATCAGAGAAGAGTTAGGGTTGAAAGTTAGGGTTGAAAGTTAGGGTTGACACTTAGGATTATTTTTCTATTTTTGTTTGGCCCAGGGTTATAGGGGAATACGAAAATTTAGGTATGTGACTCATTTGGGTACTAACCAATCAGAGAAGAGTTAGGGTTGAAAGTTAGGGTTGAAAGTTAGGGTTGAAAGTTAGGGTTGAAAGTTAGGGTTGAAAGTTAGGGTTGAAAGTTAGGGTTGACACTTAGGATTATTTTTCTATTTTTGTTTGGCCCAGGGTTATAGGGGAATACGAAAATTTAGGTATGTGACTCATTTGGGTACTAACCAATCAGAGAAGAGTTAGGGTTGAAAGTTAGGGTTGAAAGTTAGGGTTGAAAGTTAGGGTTGAAAGTTAGGGTTGACACTTAGGATTATTTTTCTATTTTTGTTTGGCCCAGGGTTATAGGGGAATACGAAAATTTAGGTATGTGACTCATTTGGGTACTAACCAATCAGAGAAGAGTTAGGGTTGAAAGTTAGGGTTGAAAGTTAGGGTTGAAAGTTAGGGTTGAAAGTTAGGGTTGACACTTAGGATTATTTTTCTATTTTTGTTTGGCCCAGGGTTATAGGGGAATACGAAAATTTAGGTATGTGACTCATTTGGGTACTAACCAATCAGAGAAGAGTTAGGGTTGAAAGTTAAGGTTGAAAGTTAGGGTTGAAAGTTAGGGTTGAAAGTTAGGGTTGAAAGTTAGGGTTGACACTTAGGATTATTTTTCTATTTTTGTTTGGCCCAGGGTTATAGGGGAATACGAAAATTTAGGTATGTGACTCATTTGGGTACTAACCAATCAGAGAAGAGTTAGGGTTGAAAGTTAGGGTTGAAAGTTAGGGTTGAAAGTTAGGGTTGAAAGTTAGGGTTGACACTTAGGATTATTTTTCTATTTTTGTTTGGCCCAGGGTTATAGGGGAATACGAAAATTTAGGGTTAGGGTTAGGGTTAGGGTTAGGGTTAGGGTTATAGGGGAATACGAAAATTTAGGTATGTGACTCATTTGGGTACTAACCAATCAGAGAAGAGTTAGGGTTGAAAGTTAGGGTTGAAAGTTAGGGTTGAAAGTTAGGGTTGAAAGTTAGGGTTGACACTTAGGATTATTTTTCTATTTTTGTTTGGCCCAGGGTTATAGGGGAATACGAAAATTTAGGTATGTGACTCATTTGGGTACTAACCAATCAGAGAAGAGTTAGGGTTGAAAGTTAGGGTTGAAAGTTAGGGTTGAAAGTTAGGGTTGAAAGTTAGGGTTGAAAGTTAGGGTTGAAAGTTAGGGTTGACACTTAGGATTATTTTTCTATTTTTGTTTGGCCCAGGGTTATTAGGGTTAGGGTTAGGGTTAGGGTTAGGGTTAGGGTTAGGGTTAGGGTTATAGGGGAATACGAAAATTTAGGTATGTGACTCATTTGGGTACTAACCAATCAGAGAAGAGTTAGGGTTGAAAGTTAGGGTTGAAAGTTAGGGTTGAAAGTTAGGGTTGAAAGTTAGGGTTGAAAGTTAGGATTATTTTTCTATTTTTGTTTGGCCCAGGGTTATAGGGGAATACGAAAATTTAGGTATGTGACTCATTTGGGTACTAACCAATCAGAGAAGAGTTAGGGTTGAAAGTTAGGGTTGAAAGTTAGGGTTGAAAGTTAGGGTTGAAAGTTAGGGTTGAAAGTTAGGGTTGACACTTAGGATTATTTTTCTATTTTTGTTTGGCCCAGGGTTATAGGGGAATACGAAAATTTAGGTATGTGACTCATTTGGGTACTAACCAATCAGAGAAGAGTTAGGGTTGAAAGTTAGGGTTGAAAGTTAGGGTTGAAAGTTAGGGTTGAAAGTTAGGGTTGAAAGTTAGGATTATTTTTCTATTTTTGTTTGGCCCAGGGTTATAGGGGAATACGAAAATTTAGGTATGTGACTCATTTGGGTACTAACCAATCAGAGAAGAGTTAGGGTTGAAAGTTAGGGTTGAAAGTTAGGGTTGAAAGTTAGGGTTGAAAGTTAGGGTTGACACTTAGGATTATTTTTCTATTTTTGTTTGGCCCAGGGTTATAGGGGAATACGAAAATTTAGGTATGTGACTCATTTGGGTACTAACCAATCAGAGAAGAGTTAGGGTTGAAAGTTAGGGTTGAAAGTTAGGGTTGACACTTAGGATTATTTTTCTATTTTTGTTTGGCCCAGGGTTATAGGGGAATACGAAAATTTAGGTATGTGACTCATTTGGGTACTAACCAATCAGAGAAGAGTTAGGGTTGAAAGTTAGGGTTAGGGTTAGGGTTAGGGTTAGGGTTAGGGTTAGGGTTAGGGTTAGGGTTATAGGGGAATACGAAAATTTAGGTATGTGACTCATTTGGGTACTAACCAATCAGAGAAGAGTTAGGGTTGAAAGTTAGGGTTGAAAGTTAGGGTTGAAAGTTAGGGTTGAAAGTTAGGGTTGAAAGTTAGGGTTGACACTTAGGATTATTTTTCTATTTTTGTTTGGCCCAGGGTTATAGGGGAATACGAAAATTTAGGTATGTGACTCATTTGGGTACTAACCAATCAGAGAAGAGTTAGGGTTAGCGTTGAAAGTTAGGGTTAGGGTTGACCCTTACGATTATTTTTGTATTTGTGTTTGGTGAAAAAAGAATAGAACATTTTTAGTTATGTGACTCATTTAGGTACTTGGCCAATGAGAGTTAAGTTCTGAACAATTTAGGGAGGGTGTGGTTTGGGGTTGAAAGTGTGGTAAGAAAAAGTGTAAGTGGGTAAGAACGTGAGGGAGGTTGTGGGTAGGTGGGTGAGGGAGGTTTAGGGATGTATGGTGGGTGTGGGTAAGGAGGTTGAAGGTTTTTGAGGGAAGGTGGATGATGAAGAGAGTGGGTAGGTGGTGTTGAAGGTGGATTAGGGAGGGTGAGTAAATGTGTCTGGGAGGGTGAGGATGAAGGTGGGTGAAAAAAGTGTGGGTCAGTTCAGGTATGGGTGAGTGGGCAAGGGTGAGGCTGGGTATTGGTGTGCAGGTAAGGGTGGTGAAGGTGAATTTTAATATGGATGATGAGGGTAGAAGGTGGGTGAGGGAGGTTGGGTGAAGGAGGGTGTGGGAAGGTGATGTTGAAGGTGGGTGAGGGATGGTTAATATGGGTATAGGAGGCTTTGTAGGTAAGGTTGAGGCCAGTAAGGTAGAGTGAACATGGGTGAGGGAGGGTGAAGATTAAGGTGGAAGAGGGAGGGTGTGTTTAAGTGGGGTTAAAGGTTGGTGAATGTAGGTGAGGTAGGGGGATGAGTGAAGGTGTGGGTGAGTGAAGGTGTTGGTGAGGGGGCAATGGTGGGTGGGTGAAGGTGGATGAGTGTGAGGGTGAAGGTGGATGAGGTGGTGGGTGATAGTGAACATGGGTCAAGAGCGGGTGAGGGAGGGCATGGAATCAGTCTGTGAGCCTGCCCTTTCTATTTTGTTGTATATATTCTATTCCCTATCCAATTGACATGTTGCATTTATATGCAGTTAGTCATTCAAAAATTTGAAAACTCTTGCATTCGTTGCATGTTAGCGAGAGGCACCCTTAGAGGTAAAGAGCTAGCTTTTACCTCACTACTAAGTACTTGGACATTGAGGACTAGATCCGTTTTGTACAGAGCGGAGCTTCTCCTCTGCCGTATGCTAGGAGTGAAGAAGCACTACTGTCTATCGTCCGTAAAGGGGTATGCTTTCTTCCCCCAATTTACAGTCGAGCTAGCGCTGCAGATGGGACAGTAGCGAAGAGTTCACTGCCTGACTCTAAAAGGGCACACTCGTGTAAAGGGAGAGAAATCAACTCAAAGCTTTATATCCTGAGAGATAAAAGCAATGCATTGTGTAGGTGTACTCACTTACCTCAACTACTTACCTCCTTGTTAGTATGTCCTTTGTGAACATCATCTTGATAGACGAACTTACCTATTTTCATACTGCAAATAAATTTTACCCAAGATAAGTGAAAAAATATAATGCAATCCCCTTTAGAGCAATGCAGTGAGGACCCTCTTTCACTGATGGACTAAATAAACAATGCTTAGACTGAGTGAGAGAGGGGTTTGTGAGAGAGAGGGAGAGTGGTAGTCCTTGAAAGAGAGAGAGAAAGAAAGGACATTTGTGAGAGTAAAATACGAGGTGTGATTTAGAAGGAGCAGGGATGCTAGTCAGGGAGAGTAATAGAGAGCAGGGAGAGAAAGAGAGGGTGTGAGAAAGAAAAAGAGAGAGAGAGAAGTGGAAGAAAGAAATGTGTGTGAGAGCAAGAGACGGGTTGAAGTGAAAGAGATAGAGTGGGAGTAAGAGAGAAAAAAATTGAGAGAAGGGAGAGGGAGAGAGAAGGAGAGGGAGAGAGAAGAGAGGGAGAGAGAAGGGAGAGAGAGAAAGCAGGGAGAGACAAGTGTGAGAGGAGGGACAGAGAAGGGAGAGGGAGAGAGAAGGGAGAGGGAGAGAAAAGGAAAAGGGAGAGAAAATGAAAAGGGAGAGAGAAGGAAATGGAGATAGAAGGAAAAGGGAGAGAGAAGGAAGAGGGAGAGAGAATGGAGAGACAAGGGAGAGGGAGAGACAAGGAAAGGGAGAGAGAAGGGATAGTGAGAGAAAAGGGAGAGGGAGAGAGATGGAAGTGACAAGGGAGAGAGGAGGGAGAGAGAAGGGAGAGGGAGAGCGAAGGAAAGGAGAGGGGAAAGGAAAAGGGAGAGAATGGAGAGACAAGGAAAAGGGAGAGAGCATGGAAAGTGAGAGAGAAGGAAGAAGGAGAGAGAAGGAAGAGGGAGAGAGATGGGATAGGGAGAGAGAAGGGAGAGAGAAGGCAGAGGGATAGAGAAGGGAGTGAGAAAAGGGAGAGAGAAGGGAGAGAGAAAGAAAAGGGAGAGAGAAGGGAGAGGGAGAGACAAGGAAAGGGAGAGATAAGGGATAGGGAGAGAGAAGGGATAGGGAGAGAGAGAAGGGATAGGGAGAGGAAGAAGGAGAGGAAGAAGGGATACGGAGAGAGAGAAGGTAGATGTAGAGAGAAGGGAGATGGAGAGAGAAGGGAGAGGGAGAGAGAAGGGTGAGGGAGAGAAAAGGAAAAGGGAAAGAAAAGGAAAAGGGAGAGAAAAGGAAAAGGGAGAGAAAAGGAAAAGGGAGAGAAAAGGAAAAGGAGAGAGAAAAGGAAAAGGGAGAGAAAAGGAAAAGAAAAGGGAGAGAAAAGGGAGAGAAAAGGGAGAGAAAAGGGAGAGAAAAGGGAGAGAAAAGGGAGAGAAAAGGGAGAGAAAAGGGAGAGAGAAGGCAAAATGAGAGAGAAGGTAAAGGGAGAGAGAAGGAAAAGGGAGAGAGAAGGAAAGGGAGATAGAAGGAAAAGGGAGAGAGAAGGAAGAGGGAGAGAGAAGGAAGAGGGAGAGAGAATGGAGAGACAAGGGAGAGGGGAGAGACAAGGAAAGGGAGAGAGAAGGGATAGGGAGAGAGAAGGGATAGGGAGAGAGAAGGGAGAGGGAGAGAGAAGGGAGAGGGAGAGAGTGATGAGGGAGTGACAAGGAAAAGGGAGAGAGAGAAGGGAGAGGGAGAGAGGAGAGAGAGAAGGGAGAGAGAGAAGGGAGAGGGATAGACAGAGAGAAGGAAGAGGGGTGCGAGAGAAGGGAAAGGGAGAGAGAGAGAAGGGAGAGGGGAGGGGAGAGAGAGGTAGAGGGGAATGATCAGGGAGTTATAAGGGAGAGGGATAGAGAAGGGAGGGGGAGGAGAGAGAGAGAAGAAGGAGTGGAGAGAGAGAGAAGGGAGAGGGGAGAGCAAAGGAAAGGGGAGGGGAAAGGAAAAGGGAGAGAATGGAGAGACAAGGAAAAGGGAGAGAGATTGGAAAGGGAGAGAGAAGGAAGAGGGAGAGAGAAGGAAGAGGGGAGAGAGAATGGATAGGGAGAGAGAAGGGAGAGAGAAGGCAGAGGGATAGAGAAGGGAGTGAGAAAATGGAGAGAGAAAGAAAAGGGAGAGAGAAGGAAAAGGGAGAGAGAAGGAAAAGGGAGAGAGAAGGAGAAGGAGGAGATAGAAGGAAAGGAAGGGAGAGAGAATGAGAAGGGAGAGAGAATGGAGAGACAAGGAAGAGGAAACGAAAGACAAGGAAAGGGAGAGAGAAGGGATAGGGAGAGCGAAGGAAGAGGGAGAGAGAAAAGGGAGAGAGAGAGAGAGAAGGGAGAGAAAGAGAGTGATGAGGGAGTGACAAGGAAAAGGGAGAGAGAAGGGAGAGGGAGAGAGAAGGGAGAGGGAGAGAGGAGAGAGAAAAGGGAGAGAGAGAGAAGGGAGAGGGAGAGAGAGAGGTAGAGGGAATGACGAGGGAGTTATAAGGGAGAGGGAGAGAGAAGGGAGGGGGAGAGAGAGAGAAGGGAGTGGAGAGAGAGAGAAGGGAGTGGAGAGAGAGAGAAGGGAGAGGGAGAGCGAAGGAAAGGGGAGGCAAGGAAAAGGGAGAGAATGGAGAGATAAGGAAAAGGGAGAGAGCATGGAAAGGGAGAGAGCATGGAAAGGGAGTGAGAAGTAAGAGGGAGAGAGAAGGAAGAGGGAGAGAGAAGGGATAGGGAGAGAGAATGGAGAGAAAAGGGAGAGGGAGAGACAAGGAAAGGGAGAGAGAAGGGATAGGGAGAGAGAAGGGAGAGGGAGAGAGAAGGGGGTGACAAGGGAGAGAGGAGGGAGAGAGAAGGGAGAGGGAGAGAGAAGGAAAAGGGAGGGAAAAGGAAAATGGAAAGAGAGAATGGAAAGGGAGAGAGAAGGAAGATGGAGAGAGAAGGAAGATGGAGAGAGAAGGAAGATGGAGAGAGAAGGAAGATGGGGAGAGAAGGAAGAGGGAGAGGGAAGGAAGAGGGAGAGAGAATGGAGAGACAAGGGAGAGGTAGAAACAAGGGAGAGGGAGCGACAAGGGATAGGGAGAGAGAAGGAAGAGGGAGAGAGAGAAGGGATAGGGAGAGAGAGAAGGGATAGGGAGAGAGAGAAGGGATAGGGAGAGAGAGAAGGGATAGGGAGAGAGAGAAGGTAGATGTAGAGAGAAGGGAGATGGAGAAAGAAGGAAGATGGAGAAGGGAGAGAGAGAGAAGGGAGAGAGAGAGAGTGATGAGGGAGTGACAAGGAAAAGGGATTGAGAAGGGAGAGGGAGAGAGAAGGTAGAGGGAGAGAGGAGAGAGAGAAGGGAGAGAGAGAAGGGAGAGGGAGAGGGAAGGAAGAGGGAGAGAGAAGGAAGAGGGAGAGAGAAGGAAGAGGGAGAGAGAAGGAAGAGGGAGAGAGAATGGAGAGACAAGGGAGAGGTAGAAACAAGGGAGAGGGAGCGACAAGGGATAGGGAGAGAGAAGGAAGAGGGAGAGAGAGAAGGAAGAGGGAGAGAGAGAAGGAAGAGGGAGAGAGAGAAGGAAGAGGGAGAGAGAGAAGGGATACGGAGAGAGAGAAGGTAGATGTAGAGAGAAGGGAGATGGAGAAGAAGGAAGATGGAGAAGGGAGAGAGAGAGAGAGAGAGAGAGAGAGAGAGAGAGAGAGAGAGATGAGGGAGTGACAAGGAAAATGGAGAGAGAAGGGAGAGTGAGAGAGAAGGGAGAGGGAGAGAGGAGAGAGAAGGGAGAGAGAGAAGAGAGAGGGAGAGACAGAGAGAAGGAAGAGGGTGAGAGAGAAAGGAATGGTTGAGAGAGAGGAGGGAGAGGGAATGACGAGGGAGTTATAAGGGAGAGGGAGAGAGAAGGGAGGGGGAGAGAGAGAAGGGAGTGGAGAGAGAGAGAAGGGAGAGGGAGAGCGAAGGAAAGGGTAGGGGAAAGGAAAAGGGAGAGAATGGAGAGATAAGGAAAAGGGAGATAGCATGGAAAGGGAGAGAGACGGAAGAGGGAGAGAGAAGGAAGAGGGAGAGAGAAGGGATAGGGAGAGAGAAGGGAGAGAAAGGCAGAGGGATAGAGAAGGGAGTGAGAAAAGGGAGAGAGAAAGAAAAGGGAGAGAGAAGGGAAAAGGAGAGAGAAGGAAAAGGGAGAGAGAAGGAAAAGGGAGAGAGAAGGAAAGGGAGAGGGAAGGAAAAGGGAGAGAGAATGGAGAGACAAGGGAGAGGGAGAGACAAGGAAAGGGAGAGAGAAGGGATAGGGAGAGAGAAGGGAGAGGGAGAGAGGAGGGGGTGACAAGGGAGAGAGGAGGGAGAGAGAAGGGAGAGGGAGAGAGAAGGAAAAGGGAGCGGAAAGGAAAAGGGAGAGAGAAGGAAGATGGAGAGAGAAGGACGATGGAGAGAGAAGGAAGATGGAGAGAGAAGGAAGATGGAGAGAGAAGGAAGATGGAGAGAGAAGGAAGAGGGAGAGGGAAGGAAGAGGGAGAGGGAAGGAAGAGGGAGAGAGAATGGAGAGACAAGGGAGAGGTAGAAACAAGGCAGAGGGAGCGACAAGGGATAGGGAGAGAGAAGGAAGAGGGAGAGAGAAAAGGGATAGGGAGAGAGAGAAGGGATACGGAGAGAGAGAAGGGATACGGAGAGAGAGAAGGGATACGGAGAGAGAGAAGGTAGATGTAGAGAGAAGGGAGATGGAGAAAGAAGGAAGATGGAGAAGGGAGAGAGAGAGAAGGGAGAGAGAGAGAGAGAGGGAGAGAGAGAGAGTGATGAGGGAGTGACAAGGAAAAGGGAGAGAGAAGGGAGAGAGAAGGGAGAGGGAGAGAGGAGAGAGAGAAGGGAGAGAGAGAGAAGGGAGAGGGAGAGACAGAGAGAAGGAAGAGGGTGAGAGAGAAGGGAAAGGGAGAGAGAGAGAAGGGAGAGAGAGAAGGGAGAGGGAGAGAGAGAGGTAGAGGGAATGACGAGGGAGTTATAAGGGAGAGGGAGAGAGAAGGGAGGGGGAGAGAGAGAGAGAAGGGAGTGGAGAGAGAGAGAAGGGAGAGGGAGAGCGAAGGAAAGGGGAGGGGAAAGGAAAAGGGAGAGAATGGAGAGATAAGGAAAAGGGAGAGAGCATGGAGAGGGAGAGAGAAGGGAGAGGGAGAGAGGAGAGAGAGAAGGGAGAGTGAGAGAAGGGAGAGGGAGAGACAGAGAGAAGGAAGAGGGTGAGTGAGAAGGGAAAGGGAGAGAGAGAGAGAAGGGAGAGGGAGAGAGAGAGTTAGAGGGAATGACGAGGGAGTTATAAGGGAGAGGGAGAGAGAAGGGAGGGGGAGAGAGAGAGAGAAGGGAGTGGAGAGAGAGAGAGAAGGGAGAGGGAGAGCGAAGGAAAGGGGAGGGGAAAGGAAAAGGGAGAGAATGGAAAGATAAGGAAAAGGGAGAGAGCATGGAAAGGGAGAGAGAAGTAAGAGGGAGAGAGAAGGAAGAGGGAGAGAGAAGGTATAGGGAGAGAGAAGGGAGAGGGAGATAGAAGGGGGTGACAAGGGAGAGAGGAGGGAGAGAGAAGGGAGAGGGAGAGAGAAGGAAAAGGGAGGGAAAAGGAAAATGGAAAGAGAGAATGGAAAGGGAGAGAGAAGGAAGATGGAGAGAGAATGGAAAGGGAGAGAGAAGGAAGATGGAGAGAGAAGGAAGATGGAGAGAGAAGGAAGATGGAGAGAGAAGGAAGATGGGGAGAGAAGGAAGAGGGAGAGGGAAGGAAGAGGGAGAGAGAATGGAGAGACAAGGGAGAGGTAGAAACAAGGGAGAGGGAGCGACAAGGGATAGGGAGAGAGAAGGAAGAGGGAGAGAGAGAAGGGATAGGGAGAGAGAGAAGGGATAGGGAGAGAGAGAAGGGATAGGGAGAGAGAGAAGGGATAGGGAGAGAGAGAAGGTAGATGTAGAGAGAAGGGAGATGGAGAAAGAAGGAAGATGGAGAAGGGAGAGAGAGAGAAGGGAGAGAGAGAGAGTGATGAGGGAGTGACAAGGAAAAGGGATTGAGAAGGGAGAGGGAGAGAGAAGGTAGAGGGAGAGAGGAGAGAGAGAAGGGAGAGAGAGAAGGGAGAGGGAGAGGGAAGGAAGAGGGAGAGAGAAGGAAGAGGGAGAGAGAAGGAAGAGGGAGAGAGAAGGAAGAGGGAGAGAGAATGGAGAGACAAGGGAGAGGTAGAAACAAGGGAGAGGGAGCGACAAGGGATAGGGAGAGAGAAGGAAGAGGGAGAGAGAGAAGGAAGAGGGAGAGAGAGAAGGAAGAGGGAGAGAGAGAAGGAAGAGGGAGAGAGAGAAGGGATACGGAGAGAGAGAAGGTAGATGTAGAGAGAAGGGAGATGGAGAAGAAGGAAGATGGAGAAGGGAGAGAGAGAGAGAGAGAGAGAGAGAGAGAGAGAGAGATGAGGGAGTGACAAGGAAAATGGAGAGAGAAGGGAGAGTGAGAGAGAAGGGAGAGGGAGAGAGGAGAGAGAAGGGAGAGAGAGAAGAGAGAGGGAGAGACAGAGAGAAGGAAGAGGGTGAGAGAGAAAGGAATGGTTGAGAGAGAGGAGGGAGAGGGAATGACGAGGGAGTTATAAGGGAGAGGGAGAGAGAAGGGAGGGGGAGAGAGAGAAGGGAGTGGAGAGAGAGAGAAGGGAGAGGGAGAGCGAAGGAAAGGGTAGGGGAAAGGAAAAGGGAGAGAATGGAGAGATAAGGAAAAGGGAGATAGCATGGAAAGGGAGAGAGACGGAAGAGGGAGAGAGAAGGAAGAGGGAGAGAGAAGGGATAGGGAGAGAGAAGGGAGAGAAAGGCAGAGGGATAGAGAAGGGTTAGGGTTAGGGTTAGGGTTAGGGTTAGGGTTAGGGTTAGGGTTAGGGTTAGGGTTAGGGTTAGGGTTAGGGTTAGGGTTAGGGTTAGGGTTAGGGTTAGGGTTAGGGTTAGGGTTAGGGTTAGGGTTAGGGTTAGGGTTAGGGTTAGGGTTAGGGTTAGGGTTAGGGTTAGGGTTAGGGTTAGGGTTAGGGTTAGGGTTAGGGTTAGGGTTAGGGTTAGGGTTAGGGTTAGGGTTAGGGTTAGGGTTAGGGTTAGGGTTAGGGTTAGGGTTAGGGTTAGGGTTAGGGTTAGGGTTAGGGTTAGGGTTAGGGTTAGGGTTAGGGTTAGGGTTAGGGTTAGGGTTAGGGTTAGGGTTAGGGTTAGGGTTAGGGTTAGGGTTAGGGTTAGGGTTAGGGTTAGGGTTAGGGTTAGGGTTAGGGTTAGGGTTAGGGTTAGGGTTAGGGTTAGGGTTAGGGTTAGGGTTAGGGTTAGGGTTAGGGTTAGGGTTAGGGTTAGGGTTAGGGTTAGGGTTAGGGTTAGGGTTAGGGTTAGGGTTAGGGTTAGGGTTAGGGTTAGGGTTAGGGTTAGGGTTAGGGTTAGGGTTAGGGTTAGGGTTAGGGTTAGGGTTAGGGTTAGGGTTAGGGTTAGGGTTAGGGTTAGGGTTAGGGTTAGGGTTATAGGGGAATACGAAAATGTAGGTATGTGACTCATTTGGGTACTAACCAATCAGAGAAGAGTTAGGGTTGAAAGTTAGGGTTGAAAGTTAGGGTTGAAAGTTAGGGTTGACACTTAGGATTATTTTTCTATTTCTGTTTGGCCCAGGGTTATAGGGGAATACGAAAATTTAGGTATGTGACTCATTTGGGTACTAACCAATCAGAGAAGAGTTAGGGTTGAAAGTTAGGGTTGAAAGTTAGGGTTGAAAGTTAGGGTTGACACTTAGGATTATTTTTCTATTTTTGTTTGGCCCAGGGTTATAGGGGAATACGAAAATTTAGGTATGTGACTCATTTGGGTACTAACCAATCAGAGAAGAGTTAGGGTTGAAAGTTAGGGTTGAAAGTTAGGGTTGAAAGTTAGGGTTGAAAGTTAGGGTTGACACTTAGGATTATTTTTCTATTTTTGTTTGGCCCAGGGTTATAGGGGAATACGAAAATTTAGGTATGTGACTCATTTGGGTACTAACCAATCAGAGAAGAGTTAGGGTTGAAAGTTAGGGTTGAAAGTTAGGGTTGAAAGTTAGGATTATTTTTCTATTTTTGTTTGGCCCAGGGTTATAGGGGAATACGAAAATTTAGGTATGTGACTCATTTGGGTACTAACCAATCAGAGAAGAGTTAGGGTTGAAAGTTAGGGTTGAAAGTTAGGGTTGAAAGTTAGGGTTGGCCCTTAGGATTATTTTTCTATTTTTGTTTGGCCCAGGGTTATAGGGGAATACGAAAATTTAGGTATGTGACTCATTTGGGTACTAACCAATCAGAGAAGAGTTAGGGTTGAAAGTTAGGGTTGAAAGTTAGGGTTGAAAGTTAGGGTTGAAAGTTAGGGTTGACACTTAGGATTATTTTTCTATTTTTGTTTGGCCCAGGGTTATAGGGGAATACGAAAATTTAGGTATGTGACTCATTTGGGTACTAACCAATCAGAGAAGAGTTAGGGTTGAAAGTTAGGGTTGAAAGTTAGGGTTGAAAGTTAGGGTTGAAAGTTAGGGTTGACACTTAGGATTATTTTTCTATTTTTGTTTGGCCCAGGGTTATAGGGGAATACGAAAATTTAGGTATGTGACTCATTTGGGTACTAACCAATCAGAGAAGAGTTAGGGTTGAAAGTTAGGGTTGAAAGTTAGGGTTGAAAGTTAGGGTTGAAAGTTAGGGTTGAAAGTTAGGGTTGACACTTAGGATTATTTTTCTATTTTTGTTTGGCCCAGGGTTATAGGGGAATACGAAAATTTAGGTATGTGACTCATTTGGGTACTAACCAATCAGAGAAGAGTTAGGGTTGAAAGTTAGGGTTGAAAGTTAGGGTTGAAAGTTAGGGTTGACACTTAGGATTATTTTTCTATTTTTGTTTGGCCCAGGGTTATAGGGGAATACGAAAATTTAGGTATGTGACTCATTTGGGTACTAACCAATCAGAGAAGAGTTAGGGTTGAAAGTTAGGGTTGAAAGTTAGGGTTGAAAGTTAGGGTTGAAAGTTAGGGTTGACATCTAGGATTATTTTTCTATTTTTGTTTGGCCCAGGGTTATAGGGGAATACGAAAATTTAGGTATGTGACTCATTTGGGTACTAACCAATCAGAGAAGAGTTAGGGTTGAAAGTTAGGGTTGAAAGTTAGGGTTGAAAGTTAGGGTTGAAAGTTAGGGTTGACACTTAGGATTATTTTTCTATTTTTGTTTGGCCCAGGGTTATAGGGGAATACGAAAATTTAGGTATGTGACTCATTTGGGTACTAACCAATCAGAGAAGAGTTAGGGTTGAAAGTTAGGGTTGAAAGTTAGGGTTGAAAAGTTAGGGTTGACAGTTAGGATTATTTTTCTATTTTTGTTTGGCCCAGGGTTATAGGGGAATACGAAAATTTAGGTATGTGACTCATTTGGGTACTAACCAATCAGAGAAGAGTTAGGGTTGAAAGTTAGGGTTGAAAGTTAGGGTTGAAAGTTAGGGTTGAAAGTTAGGGTTGAAAGTTAGGGTTGACACTTAGGATTATTTTTCTATTTTTGTTTGGCCCAGGGTTATAGGGGAATACGAAAATGTAGGTATGTGACTCATTTGGGTACTAACCAATCAGAGAAGAGTTAGGGTTGAAAGTTAGGGTTGAAAGTTAGGGTTGAAAGTTAGGGTTGAAAGTTAGGGTTGACACTTAGGATTATTTTTCTATTTCTGTTTGGCCCAGGGTTATAGGGGAATACGAAAATTTAGGTATGTGACTCATTTGGGTACTAACCAATCAGAGAAGAGTTAGGGTTGAAAGTTAGGGTTGAAAGTTAGGGTTGAAAGTTAGGGTTGACACTTAGGATTATTTTTCTATTTTTGTTTGGCCCAGGGTTATAGGGGAATACGAAAATTTAGGTATGTGACTCATTTGGGTACTAACCAATCAGAGAAGAGTTAGGGTTGAAAGTTAGGGTTGAAAGTTAGGGTTGAAAGTTAGGGTTGAAAGTTAGGGTTGACACTTAGGATTATTTTTCTATTTTTGTTTGGCCCAGGGTTATAGGGGAATACGAAAATTTAGGTATGTGACTCATTTGGGTACTAACCAATCAGAGAAGAGTTAGGGTTGAAAGTTAGGGTTGAAAGTTAGGGTTGAAAGT
>NW_027455469.1:35000-36447 GCF_040206685.1 Ascaphus truei
TAGGGTTAGGGTTAGGGTTAGGGTTAGGGTTAGGGTTAGGGTTAGGGTTAGGGTTAGGGTTAGGGTTAGGGTTAGGGTTAGGGTTAGGGTTAGGGTTAGGGTTAGGGTTAGGGTTAGGGTTAGGGTTAGGGTTAGGGTTAGGGTTAGGGTTAGGGTTAGGGTTAGGGTTAGGGTTAGGGTTAGGGTTAGGGTTAGGGTTAGGGTTAGGGTTAGGGTTAGGGTTAGGGTTAGGGTTAGGGTTAGGGTTAGGGTTAGGGTTAGGGTTAGGGTTAGGGTTAGGGTTAGGGTTAGGGTTAGGGTTAGGGTTAGGGTTAGGGTTAGGGTTAGGGTTAGGGTTAGGGTTAGGGTTAGGGTTAGGGTTAGGGTTAGGGTTAGGGTTAGGGTTAGGGTTAGGGTTAGGGTTAGGGTTAGGGTTAGGGTTAGGGTTAGGGTTAGGGTTAGGGTTAGGGTTAGGGTTAGGGTTAGGGTTAGGGTTAGGGTTAGGGTTAGGGTTAGGGTTAGGGTTAGGGTTAGGGTTAGGGTTAGGGTTAGGGTTAGGGTTAGGGTTAGGGTTAGGGTTAGGGTTAGGGTTAGGGTTAGGGTTAGGGTTAGGGTTAGGGTTAGGGTTAGGGTTAGGGTTAGGGTTAGGGTTAGGGTTAGGGTTAGGGTTAGGGTTAGGGTTAGGGTTAGGGTTAGGGTTAGGGTTAGGGTTAGGGTTAGGGTTAGGGTTAGGGTTAGGGTTAGGGTTAGGGTTAGGGTTAGGGTTAGGGTTAGGGTTAGGGTTAGGGTTAGGGTTAGGGTTAGGGTTAGGGTTAGGGTTAGGGTTAGGGTTAGGGTTAGGGTTAGGGTTAGGGTTAGGGTTAGGGTTAGGGTTAGGGTTAGGGTTAGGGTTAGGGTTAGGGTTAGGGTTAGGGTTAGGGTTAGGGTTAGGGTTAGGGTTAGGGTTAGGGTTAGGGTTAGGGTTAGGGTTAGGGTTAGGGTTAGGGTTAGGGTTAGGGTTAGGGTTAGGGTTAGGGTTAGGGTTAGGGTTAGGGTTAGGGTTAGGGTTAGGGTTAGGGTTAGGGTTAGGGTTAGGGTTAGGGTTAGGGTTAGGGTTAGGGTTAGGGTTAGGGTTAGGGTTAGGGTTAGGGTTAGGGTTAGGGTTAGGGTTAGGGTTAGGGTTAGGGTTAGGGTTAGGGTTAGGGTTAGGGTTAGGGTTAGGGTTAGGGTTAGGGTTAGGGTTAGGGTTAGGGTTAGGGTTAGGGTTAGGGTTAGGGTTAGGGTTAGGGTTAGGGTTAGGGTTAGGGTTAGGGTTAGGGTTAGGGTTAGGGTTAGGGTTAGGGTATAGGGTTAGGGTTAGGGTTAGGGTTAGGGTTAGGGTTAGGGTTAGGGTTAGGGTTAGGGTTAGGGTTAGGGTTAGGGTTAGGGTTAGGGTTAGGGTTAGGGTTAGGGTTAGGGTTAGGGTTAGGGTTAGGGTTAGGGTTAGGGT
>NW_027455472.1:0-35000 GCF_040206685.1 Ascaphus truei
GATGAGAGAGTAACACAGTAACACAGGATGAGAGAGTAACACAGTAACACAGGATGAGAGAGTAACACAGTAACACAGGATGAGAGAGTAACACAGTAACACAGGATGAGAGAGTAACACGGTAACACAGGATGAGAGTGTAACACAGTAATACAGTAACACAGGATAAGAGAGTAACACAGGATGAGAGAGTAACGCGGTAACACAGGATGAGAGAGTAACACAGTAACACAGAATGAGAGAGTAACACAGTAACACAGGATGAGAGAGTAACACAGTAACACAGGATGAGAGAGTAACACAGTAACACAGGATGAGAGAGTAACACGGTAACACAGGATGAGAGAGTAACACAGTAACACAGGATGAGAGAGTAACACAGTAACACAGGATGAGAGAGTAACACAGTAACACAGGATGAGAGAGTAACACGGTAACACAGGATGAGAGAGTAACACAGTAACACAGGATGAGAGTGTAACACAGTAATACAGTAACACAGGATAAGAGAGTAACACAGGATGAGAGAGTAACGCGGTAACACAGGATGAGAGAGTAACACAGTAACACAGAATGAGAGAGTAACACTGTAACGCAGTAACGCAGTAACGCAGTAACACAGTAACACAGTAACACAGTAACACAGGATGAGAGAGTAACACAGTAACACAGTAACACAGTAACGCAGTAACACAGCCTCTCACCCCCTTTCTATGTTCCAGAGATACAGAGACCCGCTCTCAGTGCAGACACACAGCTCCCCGGGGAGGTGAGGGCTGCAAGAGACAGGGGGGGGAGAGAAGATTAGCGAGAGGAGGGGGGGAGTGAGAGAAGATTAGCGAGAGGAGGGGGGGAGTGAGAGAAGATTAGCGAGAGGAGGGGGGGAGTGAGAGAAGATTAGCGAGAGGAGGAGGGGGAGTGAGAGAAGATTAGCGAGAGGAGGGGGGGGAGTGAGAGAAGATTAGCGAGAGGAGGGGGGGAGTGAGAGAAGATTAGCGAGAGGAGGGGGGGAGTGAGAGAAGATTAGCGAGAGGAGGAGGGGGAGTGAGAGAAGATTAGCGAGAGGAGGGGGGGAGTGAGAGAAGATTAGCGAGAGGAGGGGGGGAGTGAGAGAAGATTAGCGAGAGGAGGGGGGGAGTGAGAGAAGATTAGCGAGAGGAGGGGAGTGAGAGAAGATTAGCGAGAGGAGGTGGGGAGTGAGAGAAGATTAGCGAGAGGAGGGGGGGAGTGAGAGAAGATTAGCGAGAGGAGGGGGGGAGTGAGAGAAGATTAGCGAGAGGAGGGGGAGTGAGAGAAGATTAGCGAGAGGAGGGGGGGAGTGAGAGAGGAGGGGGGAGTGAGAGAAGATTAGCGAGAGGAGGGGGGGAGTGAGAGAAGATTAGCGAGAGGAGGGGGGGAGTGAGAGAAGATTAGCGAGAGGAGGGGGGGAGTGAGAGAAGATTAGCGAGAGGAGGGGGGGAGTGAGAGAAGATTAGCGAGAGGAGGGGGGGGAGTGAGAGAAGATTAGCGAGAGGAGGGGGGGAGTGAGAGAAGATTAGCGAGAGGAGGGGGGGAGTGAGAGAGGAGGGGGGAGTGAGAGAAGATTAGCGAGAGGAGGGGGGGAGTGAGAGAAGATTAGCGAGAGGAGGGGGGGAGTGAGAGAAGATTAGCGAGAGGAGGGGGGGAGTGAGAGAGGAGGGGGGAGTGAGAGAAGATTAGCGAGAGGAGGGGGGAGTGAGAGAGGATTAGCGAGAGGAGGGGGGTGAGAGAGGATTAGCGAGAGGAGGGGGGGTGAGAGAGGATTAGCGAGAGGAGGGGGGGAGTGAGAGAAGATTAGCGAGAGGAGGGGGAAGTGAGAGAAGATTAGCGAGAGGGGGGGGAGTGAGAGAGGAGGGGGGGAGTGAGAGAAGATTAGCGATAGGAGGGGGGAGTGAGAGAAGATTAGCGAGAGGAGGGGGGAGTGAGAGAAGATTAGTGAGAGGAGGGGGGGGAGAGAGATTAGCGAGAGGTGGGGGGGAGTGAGAGAAGATTAGCGAGAGGAGGGGGGAGTGAGAGAAGATTAGCGAGAGGAGGGGGGAGAGAGATTAGCGAGAGATGGGGGGAGTGAGAGAAGATTAGCGAGAGGAGGGGGGGAGTGAGAGAAGATTAGCGAGAGGAGGGGGGGAGTGAGAGAGGATTAGCGAGAGGAGGGGGGAGTGAGAGAAGATTAGAGAGAGGAGGGGGGAGAGAGAAGATTAGCGAGAGGAGGGGGGGAGTGAGAGAAGATTAGCGAGAGGAGGGGGGGAGTGAGAGAAGATTAGCGAGAGGAGGGGGGGAGAGAGATTAGCGAGAGATGGGGGGAGTGAGAGAAGATTAGCGAGAGGAGGGGGGGAGTGAGAGAAGATTAGCGAGAGGAGGGGGGGAGTGAGAGAGGATTAGCGAGAGGAGGGGGGAGTGAGAGAAGATTAGAGAGAGGAGGGGGAGAGAGAAGATTAGCGAGAGGAGGGGGGGAGTGAGAGAAGATTAGCGAGAGGAGGGGGGGAGTGAGAGAGGATTAGCGAGAGGAGGGGCGGAGTGAGAGAGGATTAGCGAGAGGAGGGGGGGAGTGAGAGAAGATTAGCGAGAGGAGGGGGGGAGTGAGAGAAGATTAGCGAGAGGAGGGGGGGAGTGAGAGAAGATTAGCGAGAGGAGGGGGGGAGTGAGAGAAGATTAGCGAGAGGAGGGGGGGAGTGAGAGAGGAGGGGGGAGTGAGAGAAGATTAGCGAGAGGAGGGGGGGAGTGAGAGAAGATTAGCGAGAGGAGGAGGGGGAGTGAGAGAAGATTAGCGAGAGGAGGGGGGGGAGTGAGAGAAGATTAGCGAGAGGAGGGGGGGAGTGAGAGAAGATTAGCGAGAGGAGGGGGGGGAGTGAGAGAAGATTAGCGAGAGGAGGGGAGTGAGAGAAGATTAGCGAGAGGAGGTGGGGAGTGAGAGAAGATTAGCGAGAGGAGGGGGGGAGTGAGAGAAGATTAGCGAGAGGAGGGGGGGAGTGAGAGAAGATTAGCGAGAGGAGGGGGAGTGAGAGAAGATTAGCGAGAGGAGGGGGGGAGTGAGAGAGGAGGGGGGAGTGAGAGAAGATTAGCGAGAGGAGGGGGGGGAGTGAGAGAAGATTAGCGAGAGGAGGGGGGGAGTGAGAGAAGATTAGCGAGAGGAGGGGGGGAGTGAGAGAAGATTAGCGAGAGGAGGGGGGGAGTGAGAGAAGATTAGCGAGAGGAGGGGGGGAGTGAGAGAAGATTAGCGAGAGGAGGGGGGGAGTGAGAGAAGATTAGCGAGAGGAGGGGGGGAGTGAGAGAGGAGGGGGGAGTGAGAGAAGATTAGCGAGAGGAGGGGGGGAGTGAGAGAAGATTAGCGAGAGGAGGGGGGGAGTGAGAGAAGATTAGCGAGAGGAGGGGGGGAGTGAGAGAAGATTAGCGAGAGGAGGGGGGAGTGAGAGAGGATTAGCGAGAGGAGGGGGGTGAGAGAGGATTAGCGAGAGGAGGGGGGTGAGAGAGAGATTAGCGAGAGGAGGGGGGGAGTGAGAGAAGATTAGCGAGAGGAGGGGGAAGTGAGAGAAGATTAGCGAGAGGGGGGGGAGGTGAGAGAGGAGGGGGGGAGTGAGAGAAGATTAGCGATAGGAGGGGGGAGTGAGAGAAGATTAGCGAGAGGAGGGGGGAGTGAGAGAAGATTAGTGAGAGGAGGGGGGAGTGAGAGAAGATTAGCGAGAGGAGGGGGGGAGAGAGATTAGCGAGAGGTGGGGGGGAGTGAGAGAAGATTAGCGAGAGGAGGGGGGAGTGAGAGAAGATTAGCGAGAGGAGGGGGGAGAGAGATTAGCGAGAGATGGGGGGAGTGAGAGAAGATTAGCGAGAGGAGGGGGGGAGTGAGAGAAGATTAGCGAGAGGAGGGGGGGAGTGAGAGAGGATTAGCGAGAGGAGGGGGGAGTGAGAGAAGATTAGAGAGAGGAGGGGGGAGAGAGAAGATTAGCGAGAGGAGGGGGGGAGTGAGAGAAGATTAGCGAGAGGAGGGGGGGAGTGAGAGAAGATTAGCGAGAGGAGGGGGGGAGAGAGATTAGCGAGAGATGGGGGGAGTGAGAGAAGATTAGCGAGAGGAGGGGGGGAGTGAGAGAAGATTAGCGAGAGGAGGGGGGGAGTGAGAGAGGATTAGCGAGAGGAGGGGGGAGTGAGAGAAGATTAGAGAGAGGAGGGGGAGAGAGAAGATTAGCGAGAGGAGGGGGGGAGTGAGAGAAGATTAGCGAGAGGAGGGGGGGAGTGAGAGAGGATTAGCGAGAGGAGGGGCGGAGTGAGAGAGGATTAGCGAGAGGAGGGGGGGAGTGAGAGAAGATTAGCGAGAGGAGGGGGGGAGTGAGAGAAGATTAGCGAGAGGAGGGGGAGTGAGAGAAGATTAGCGAGAGGAGGGGGGAGTGAGAGAAGATTAGCGAGAGGAGGGGGGGTGAGAGAAGATTAGCGAGAGGAGGGGGGAGTGAGAGAGGATTAGCGAGAGGAGGAGGGGGAGTGAGAGAAGATTAGCGAGAAGAGGGGGGAGTGAGAGAAGATTAGCGAGAGGAGGGGGGGAGTGAGAGAAGATTAGCGAGAGGAGGGGAGTGAGAGAAGATTAGCGAGAGGAGGTGGGGAGTGAGAGAAGATTAGCGAGAGGAGGGGGGGAGTGAGAGAAGATTAGCGAGAGGAGGGGGGAGTGAGAGAAGATTAGCGAGAGGAGGGGGGAGTGAGAGAAGATTAGCGAGAGGAGGGGGGGGAGTGAGAGAGGAGGGGGGGAGTGAGAGAAGATTAGCGAGAGGAGGGGAGAGTGAGAGAAGATTAGTGAGAGGAGGGGGGAGTGAGAGAAGATTAGAGAGAGGAGGGGGGGGAGTGAGAGAGGAGGGGGGGAGTGAGAGAAGATTAGCGAGAGAAGGGGGGAGTGAGAGAAGATTAGCGAGAGGAGGGGGGAGTGAGAGAAGATTAGCGAGAGGAGGGGGGAGTGAGAGAAGATTAGCGAGAGGAGGGGGGGAGTGAGAGAAGATTAGCGAGAGGAGGGGGGAGTGAGAGAAGATTAGCGAGAGGAGGGGGGGAGTGAGAGAGGAGGGGGGGGAGTGAGAGAAGATTAGCGAGAGGAGGGGGGAGTGAGAGAAGATTAGCGAGAGGAGGGGGGAGTGAGAGAAGATTAGTGAGAGATGGGGGGGAGAGAGATTAGCGAGAGGTGGGGGGGAGTGAGAGAAGATTAGCGAGAGGAGGGTGGAGTGAGAGAAGATTAGCGAGAGGAGGGGGGGAGTGAGAGAAGATTAGCGAGAGGAGCGGGGGAGAGAGATTAGTGAGAGATGGGGAGGAGTGAGAGAAGATTAGCGAGAGGAGGGGGGGAGTGAGAGAAGATTAGCGAGAGGAGGGGGGGAGTGAGAGAGGAGGGGGGGGAGTGAGAGAAGATTAGCGAGAGGAGGGGGGGGAGTGAGAGAGGAGGGGCGGAGTGAGAGAAGATTAGCTAGAGGAGGGGGGAGTGAGAGAAGATTAGCAAGAGGAGGGGGAGGAGTGAGAGAGGAGGGGGGGAGTGAGAGAAGATTAGCTAGAGGAGGGGGGAGTGAGAGAAGATTAGCAAGAGGAGGGGGAGTGAGAGAAGATTAGCGAGAGGAGGGGGGAGTGAGAGAAGATTAGCGAGAGGGGGGGGAGTGAGAGAAGAGGGGGGGAGTGAGAGAAGATTAGCGAGAGGAGGGGGGGAGTGAGAGAAGATTAGCGAGAGGAGGGGAGTGAGAGAAGATTAGCGAGAGGAGGGGGGGAGTGAGAGAAGATTAGCAAGAGGAGGGGGGGAGTGAGAGAGGATTAGCGAGAGGAGGGGGGAGTGAGAGAAGATTAGAGAGAGGAGGGGGGGAGAGAGAAGATTAGCGAGAGGAGGGGGGGAGTGAGAGAAGATTAGCGAGAGGAGGGGGGAGTGAGAGAAGATTAGCGAGAGGAGGGGGGGAGTGAGAGAAGATTAGCGAGAGGAGGGGGGAGTGAGAGAAGATTAGCGAGAGGAGGGGGGAGTGAGAGAAGATTAGCGAGAGGATGGGGGGAGTGAGAGAGGATTAGCGAGAGGAGGGGGGGAGTGAGAGAAGATTAGCGAGAGGAGGGGGGGAGTGAAAGAAGATTAGCGAGAGGAGGGGGGAGTGAGAGAAGATTAGCGAGAGGAGGAGGGGGGAGTGAGAGAAGATTAGCGAGAGGAGGGGGAGTGAGAGAAGATTAGCGAGAGGAGGGGGGGAGTGAGAGATTAGCGAGAGGAGGGGGGGAGTGAGAGATTAGCGAGAGGAGGGGGGGAGTGAGAGAAGATTAGCGAGAGGAGGGGGGGAGTGAGAGAAGATTAGCGAGAGGAGGGGGGAGTGAGAGAAGATTAGCGAGAGGAGCGGGGGAGAGAGATTAGTGAGAGATGGGGAGGAGTGAGAGAAGATTAGCGAGAGGAGGGGGGGAGTGAGAGAAGATTAGCGAGAGGAGGGGGGGGAGTGAGAGAGGAGGGGGGGAGTGAGAGAAGATTAGCGAGAGGAGGGGGGGGAGTGAGAGAGGAGGGGCGGAGTGAGAGAAGATTAGCTAGAGGAGGGGGGAGTGAGAGAAGATTAGCAAGAGGAGGGGGAGGAGTGAGAGAGGAGGGGGGGAGTGAGAGAAGATTAGCTAGAGGAGGGGGGAGTGAGAGAAGATTAGCAAGAGGAGGGGGAGTGAGAGAAGATTAGCGAGAGGAGGGGGGAGTGAGAGAAGATTAGCGAGAGGGAGGGGAGTGAGAGAAGAGGGGGGGAGTGAGAGAAGATTAGCGAGAGGAGGGGGGGAGTGAGAGAAGATTAGCGAGAGGAGGGGGAGTGAGAGAAGATTAGCGAGAGGAGGGGGGGAGTGAGAGAAGATTAGCAAGAGGAGGGGGGGAGTGAGAGAGGATTAGCGAGAGGAGGGGGGAGTGAGAGAAGATTAGAGAGAGGAGGGGGGGAGAGAGAAGATTAGCGAGAGGAGGGGGGGAGTGAGAGAAGATTAGCGAGAGGAGGGGGGAGTGAGAGAAGATTAGCGAGAGGAGGGGGGGAGTGAGAGAAGATTAGCGAGAGGAGGGGGGAGTGAGAGAAGATTAGCGAGAGGAGGGGGGGAGTGAGAGAGGAGGGGGGAGTGAGAGAAGATTAGCGAGAGGAGGGGGGGAGTGAGAGAAGATTAGCGAGAGGAGGGGGGGAGTGAGAGAAGATTAGCGAGAGGAGGGGGGGAGTGAGAGAAGATTAGCGAGAGGAGGGGGGAGTGAGAGAGGATTAGCGAGAGGAGGGGGGTGAGAGAGGATTAGCGAGAGGAGGGGGGGTGAGAGAGGATTAGCGAGAGGAGGGGGGGAGTGAGAGAAGATTAGCGAGAGGAGGGGGAAGTGAGAGAAGATTAGCGAGAGGGGGGGGAGTGAGAGAGGAGGGGGGGAGTGAGAGAAGATTAGCGATAGGAGGGGGGGAGTGAGAGAAGATTAGCGAGAGGAGGGGGGAGTGAGAGAAGATTAGTGAGAGGAGGGGGGAGTGAGAGAAGATTAGCGAGAGGAGGGGGGGAGAGAGATTAGCGAGAGGTGGGGGGGAGTGAGAGAAGATTAGCGAGAGGAGGGGGGAGTGAGAGAAGATTAGCGAGAGGAGGGGGGAGAGAGATTAGCGAGAGATGGGGGGAGTGAGAGAAGATTAGCGAGAGGAGGGGGGGAGTGAGAGAAGATTAGCGAGAGGAGGGGGGGAGTGAGAGAGGATTAGCGAGAGGAGGGGGGAGTGAGAGAAGATTAGAGAGAGGAGGGGGGAGAGAGAAGATTAGCGAGAGGAGGGGGGGAGTGAGAGAAGATTAGCGAGAGGAGGGGGGGAGTGAGAGAAGATTAGCGAGAGGAGGGGGGGAGAGAGATTAGCGAGAGATGGGGGGAGTGAGAGAAGATTAGCGAGAGGAGGGGGGGAGTGAGAGAAGATTAGCGAGAGGAGGGGGGGAGTGAGAGAGGATTAGCGAGAGGAGGGGGGAGTGAGAGAAGATTAGAGAGAGGAGGGGGAGAGAGAAGATTAGCGAGAGGAGGGGGGGAGTGAGAGAAGATTAGCGAGAGGAGGGGGGGAGTGAGAGAGGATTAGCGAGAGGAGGGGCGGAGTGAGAGAGGATTAGCGAGAGGAGGGGGGGAGTGAGAGAAGATTAGCGAGAGGAGGGGGGGAGTGAGAGAAGATTAGCGAGAGGAGGGGGAGTGAGAGAAGATTAGCGAGAGGAGGGGGGAGTGAGAGAAGATTAGCGAGAGGAGGGGGGGTGAGAGAAGATTAGCGAGAGGAGGGGGGAGTGAGAGAGGATTAGCGAGAGGAGGAGGGGGGAGTGAGAGAAGATTAGCGAGAAGAGGGGGGAGTGAGAGAAGATTAGCGAGAGGAGGGGGGGAGTGAGAGAAGATTAGCGAGAGGAGGGGAGTGAGAGAAGATTAGCGAGAGGAGGTGGGGAGTGAGAGAAGATTAGCGAGAGGAGGGGGGGAGTGAGAGAAGATTAGCGAGAGGAGGGGGGAGTGAGAGAAGATTAGCGAGAGGAGGGGGGAGTGAGAGAAGATTAGCGAGAGGAGGGGGGGGGAGTGAGAGAGGAGGGGGGGAGTGAGAGAAGATTAGCGAGAGGAGGGGAGAGTGAGAGAAGATTAGTGAGAGGAGGGGGGAGTGAGAGAAGATTAGAGAGAGGAGGGGGGGGAGTGAGAGAGGAGGGGGGGAGTGAGAGAAGATTAGCGAGAGAAGGGGGGAGTGAGAGAAGATTAGCGAGAGGAGGGGGGAGTGAGAGAAGATTAGCGAGAGGAGGGGGGGAGTGAGAGAAGATTAGCGAGAGGAGGGGGGGAGTGAGAGAAGATTAGCGAGAGGAGGGGGGAGTGAGAGAAGATTAGCGAGAGGAGGGGGGGAGTGAGAGAAGATTAGCGAGAGGAGGGGGGGAGTGAGAGAGGATTAGCGAGAGGAGGGGCGGAGTGAGAGAGGATTAGCGAGAGGAGGGGGGGAGTGAGAGAAGATTAGCGAGAGGAGGGGGGGAGTGAGAGAAGATTAGCGAGAGGAGGGGGAGTGAGAGAAGATTAGCGAGAGGAGGGGGGAGTGAGAGAAGATTAGCGAGAGGAGGGGGGGTGAGAGAAGATTAGCGAGAGGAGGGGGGAGTGAGAGAGGATTAGCGAGAGGAGGAGGGGGGAGTGAGAGAAGATTAGCGAGAAGAGGGGGGAGTGAGAGAAGATTAGCGAGAGGAGGGGGGGAGTGAGAGAAGATTAGCGAGAGGAGGGGAGTGAGAGAAGATTAGCGAGAGGAGGTGGGGAGTGAGAGAAGATTAGCGAGAGGAGGGGGGGAGTGAGAGAAGATTAGCGAGAGGAGGGGGGAGTGAGAGAAGATTAGCGAGAGGAGGGGGGAGTGAGAGAAGATTAGCGAGAGGAGGGGGGGGAGTGAGAGAGGAGGGGGGGAGTGAGAGAAGATTAGCGAGAGGAGGGGAGAGTGAGAGAAGATTAGTGAGAGGAGGGGGGAGTGAGAGAAGATTAGAGAGAGGAGGGGGGGGAGTGAGAGAGGAGGGGGGGAGTGAGAGAAGATTAGCGAGAGAAGGGGGGAGTGAGAGAAGATTAGCGAGAGGAGGGGGGAGTGAGAGAAGATTAGCGAGAGGAGGGGGGGAGTGAGAGAAGATTAGCGAGAGGAGGGGGGGAGTGAGAGAAGATTAGCGAGAGGAGGGGGGAGTGAGAGAAGATTAGCGAGAGGAGGGGGGAGTGAGAGAGGAGGGGGGGGAGTGAGAGAAGATTAGCGAGAGGAGGGGGGAGTGAGAGAAGATTAGCGAGAGGAGGGGGGAGTGAGAGAAGATTAGTGAGAGATGGGGGGGAGAGAGATTAGCGAGAGGTGGGGGGGAGTGAGAGAAGATTAGCGAGAGGAGGGTGGAGTGAGAGAAGATTAGCGAGAGGAGGGGGGAGTGAGAGAAGATTAGCGAGAGGAGGGGGGAGTGAGAGAAGATTAGCGAGAGGAGGGGGGGAGAGAGATTAGTGAGAGATGGGGAGGAGTGAGAGAAGATTAGCGAGAGGAGGGGGGAGTGAGAGAAGATTAGCGAGAGGAGGGGGGGGAGTGAGAGAGGAGGGGGGGGAGTGAGAGAAGATTAGCTAGAGGAGGGGGGAGTGAGAGAAGATTAGCAAGAGGAGGGGGAGGAGTGAGAGAGGAGGGGGGGAGTGAGAGAAGATTAGCTAGAGGAGGGGGGAGTGAGAGAAGATTAGCAAGAGGAGGGGGAGTGAGAGAAGATTAGCGAGAGGAGGGGGGAGTGAGAGAAGATTAGCGAGAGGGGGGGGAGTGAGAGAAGGAGGGGGGAGTGAGAGAAGATTAGCGAGAGGAGGGGGGGAGTGAGAGAAGATTAGCGAGAGGAGGGGAGTGAGAGAAGATTAGCGAGAGGAGGGGGGGAGTGAGAGAAGATTAGCAAGAGGAGGGGGGGAGTGAGAGAGGATTAGCGAGAGGAGGGGGGAGTGAGAGAAGATTAGAGAGAGGAGGGGGGGAGAGAGAAGATTAGCGAGAGGAGGGGGGGAGTGAGAGAAGATTAGCGAGAGGAGGGGGGAGTGAGAGAAGATTAGCGAGAGGAGGGGGGGAGTGAGAGAAGATTAGCGAGAGGAGGGGGAGTGAGAGAAGATTAGCGAGAGGAGGGGGAGTGAGAGAAGATTAGCGAGGAGGAGGGGGAGTGAGAGAAGATTAGCGAGAGGATGGGGGGGAGTGAGAGAGGATTAGCGAGAGGAGGGGGGGAGTGAGAGAAGATTAGCGAGAGGAGGGGGGAGTGAAAGAAGATTAGCGAGAGGAGGGGGGAGTGAGAGAAGATTAGCGAGAGGAGGAGGGGGGAGTGAGAGAAGATTAGCGAGAGGAGGGGGAGTGAGAGAAGATTAGCGAGAGGAGGGGGGGAGTGAGAGATTAGCGAGAGGAGGGGGGGAGTGAGAGAAGATTAGCGAGAGGAGGGGGGGAGTGAGAGAAGATTAGCGAGAGGAGGGGGGGAGTGAGAGAAGATTAGTGAGAGGAGGGGGGGAGTGAGAGATTAGCGAGAGGAGGGGGGAGTGAGAGAAGATTAGCGAGAGGAGGGGGGAGTGAGAGAAGATTAGCGAGAGGAGGGGGGGAGTGAGAGAAGATTAGCGAGAGAGGAGGGGGTGAGTGAGAGAAGATTAGCGAGAGGAGGGGGGAGTGAGAGAAGATTAGCGAGAGGAGGGGGTGAGAGAAGATTAGCGAGAGGAGGGGGAGTGAGAGAGATTAGCGAGAGGAGGGGGGGAGTGAGAGAAGATTAGCGAGAGGAGGGGGGGAGTGAGAGAAGATAAGCGAGAGGAGTGGGGAGTGAGAGAAGATTAGCGAGAGGAGGTGGGGAGTGAGAGAAGATTAGCGAGAGGAGGGGGGGAGTGAGAGAGAAGATTAGCGAGAAGAGGGGGGGGAGTGAGAGAAGATTAGCGAGAGGAGGGGGGTAGTGAGAGAAGATTAGCGAGAGGAGGGGGGAGTGAGAGAAGATTAGCGAGAGGAGGGGGGGAGTGAGAGAAGATTAGCGAGAGGAGGGGGGGGAGTGAGAGAGGAGGGGGGGAGTGAGAGAGATTAGCGAGAGGAGGGGGGGGAGTGAGAGAAGATTAGCGAGAGGAGGGGGGGAGTGAGAGAGGAGGGGGGGAGTGAGAGAAGATTAGCTAGAGGAGGGGGGAGTGAGAGAAGATTAGCAGAGGAGGGGGAGTGAGAGAAGATTAGCGAGAGGAGGGGGGGAGTGAGAGAAGATTAGCGAGAGGAGGGGGAGTGAGAGAAGATTAACGAGAGGAGGGGGGAGTGAGAGAAGATTAACGAGAGGAGGGGGAGTGAGAGAAGATTAGTGAGAGGGGGAGGGGGGGGGGGAGAGAAGATTAGCGAGAGGAGGAGGGGGGAGTGAGAGAAGATTAGCGAGAGGAGGAGGGGAGTGAGAGAAGATTAACGAGAGGAGGGGGGGAGTGAGAGAAGATTAACGAGAGGAGGGGGGAGTGAGAAGATTAGCGAGAGGAGGGGGGGAGAGAGAAGATTAGCGAGAGGAGGAGGGGGGGGAGTGAGAGAAGATTAGCGAGAGGAGGGGGGGAGTGAGAGAAGATTAGCGAGAGGAGGAGGGGAGTGAGAGAAGATTAGCGAGAGGAGGGGGGGAGTGAGAGAAGATTAGCGAGAGGAGGAGGGGGAGTGAGAGAAGATTAGCGAGAGGAGGGGGGGAGTGAGAGAAGATTAGCGAGAGGAGGAGGGGGAGTGAGAGAAGATTAGCGAGAGGAGGGGGGAGTGAGAGATTAGCGAGAGGAGGGGGAGTGAGAGAAGATTAGCGGAGGAGGGGGGGAGTGAGAGAGGATAAGCGAGAGGAGGAGGGGGGAGTGAGAGAAGATTAGCGAGAGGAGGAGGGGGAGTGAGAGAAGATTAGCGAGAGGAGGAGGGGGAGTGAGAGAAGATTAGCGAGAGGAGGAGGGGAGTGAGAGAAGATTAGCGAGAGGAGGGGGAGTGAGAGAAGATTAGCGAGAGGAGGGGGAGTGAGAGAAGATTAGCGAGAGGGAGGGAGGGAGAGACGAGAGAGGAGTAGAAGATTAGCGAGAGAGGGGGGAGTGAGAGAAGATTAGCGAGAGGAGGAGGGGGGAGGGAGAGAGATTAGCGAGAGGAGGGGGGAGTGAGAGAAGATTAGCGATAATAATAGATAATAATAGAGGATTAGAGAGAGAGGGGGTAAATAGATGATTAGAGAGAGGGGGTAAAAGAGGATTAGGGAGAGAAGGGGGTAATAGAGGATTAGAGAGAGGGGGTAATAGAGGATTAGGGAGAGGGGGTAATAGAGGATTAGGGAGAGAGGGGGTAAAAGAAGATTAGGGAGAGAAGGGGGTAATAGAGGATTAGGGAGAGGGGGGTAATAGAGGATTAGGGAGAGGGGGTAATAGAGGATTAGGGAGAGGGGGTAATAGAGGATTAGGGAGAGGGGGTAATAGAGGATTAGAGAGAGAGAGGGGAGTAATAGAGGATTAGGGAGAGGTGGTAATAGAGGATTAGGGAGAGGGGGTAATAGAGGATTAGAGAGAGAGGGGGGTAATAGAGGATTAGGGAGAGGTGGTAATAGAGGATTAGGGAGAGGGGGGTAATAGAGGATTAGAGAGTGAGGGGGTAATAGAGGATTAGAGAGAGGGGGTAATAGAGGATTAGAGAGGGTAATAGAGGATTATGGAGAGGGGGGTAATAGAGGATTAGGGAGAGGGGTAATAGAGGATTAGAGAGAGAGGGGGGTAATAGAGGATTAGGGAGAGGTGGTAATAGAGGATTAGGGAGAGGGGGTAATAGAGGATTAGAGAGAGAGGGGGGTAATAGAGGATTAGGGAGATGGGGTAATAGAGGATTAGGGGAGAGGGGGTATTAGAGGATTAGGGAGAGGGGGGCAATAGAGGATTAGGGAGAGGGGGGCATTAGAGGATTAGGGATGAGAGCGGGTAATAGAGGATTAGGGAGAGAGGGGGTAATAGAGGATTAGTGAGAGAGGGGGGTAATAGAGGATTAGAGAGAGAGGGGGTAATAGAGGATTAGGGAGAGAGGGGAGTAATAGAGAATTAGAGAGAGGGGGCAATAGAGGATTGCAGCGCTGCGGAGGTAATAGAGGATTAGGGAGAGAGGGGTAATAGAGGATTGCAGCGCTGCGGAGGTAATAGAGGATGAGGGAGGGGGGTAATAGAGGATGAGGGGGAGAGGGGTAATAGAGTGTTGCAGCGGCTGCAGAGGTAATAGAGGATGAGGGAGAGAGGGGGTAATAGAGGATGAGGGAGAGGGGTAATAGAGGATTGCAGTGCTGCAGAGGTAATAGAGGATGAGGGAGGGGGGTAATAGAGGATTAGGAGAGGGGTAATAGAGTATTGCAGCGCTGCAGAGGTAATAGAGGATGAGGGAGAGAGGGGGTAATAGAGGATGAGGGAGAGGGGTAATAGAGGATTGCAGTGCTGCAGAGGTAATAGAGGATGAGGGAGGGGGGTTGTGGCGAAAATGGGGGGTAATCAGCGCATTAATAAAGGCAGTGGGCTCGGTTGGTTACCCCTATTTCGTATTGGGGATGAAGGGGTTAATTTTATATGCTGTTCCCCTTTTAAGACTGCTAATTTAGGAACGGAGTGAGCCAGCACCCTGATTTTTGGGTGCCGCCTCAGTGTGATCCCCAAGTACACACATATTAAAATATAACTGTGTCATAAGGGAAACATATATTTTTGATGAAGTGCCTTTCTGGGGCAGTTAATATGTACAGGCAGGATGCTGTTTTTTTTTCTGCCTGCCTTTGTAATGCATTAAGGACAAATGTTATGCATACATGAAAGACCCCAGATTCTTAAGTGTCACTTAATCAGGATGGTCCTGTTACTCATCCTGGCTATTTCACACCTTGGGACCAAACTCCAGACATTGCGTCCCCAGAAATGAATGGCCCCTTTTTACTTAGCAGTGCTACCAAGCTGCTTACTGAGCATGCTCAGAGTTACCTGAGCTGGCTGTAGGATTTGCCCATGTGACATGGGCAAGGTTCTAAGTACAGCGGCTACGATTCCAGAACGCAAGGGGTTAAAAAAACATCGCAACAAGGAAACTAGCCCTGCTTCAGGATTTCGTTAGCCCTGGGGATTCCAGACCGAACCCATAAAGAACCAGAAAAGACTTTGCACTTTCACAGAAGGATTGGGGCTGGCAATTTGTGCCCTTGCAAAAGGACTACATTTTAAAAGACAATCTTCTGGTGCTTTGCACCTTTCTGGACATTATCCTCTGTTTCTCTACCCGTGAGTGTAATTATTTAGTGTATTCTGCAGTTGTCGTGTGTTTGCCTATCAAGGGAATAAATCTCAGTTTATTTTGCTCAACCTGTTCTGCTCAATCAGGACCCACGAAATATAAATGTGTTATTAAGCGCGTCTCCCGTCACAAGGGTAATAGAGGATTGCAGCGCTGCGGAGGTAATAGAGGATGAGGGAGGGGGGTAATAGAGGATGAGGGAGGGGGTAATAGAGGATGAGGAGGGGGGTAATAGAGGATGAGGGAGGGGGGTAATAGAGGATGAGGGAGAGAGGGGGTAATAGAGGATGAGGGAGAGAGGGGGTAATAGAGGATGAGGGAGAGAGGGGGTAATAGAGGATGAGGGAGAGAGGGGGTAATAGAGGATGAGGGAGAGAGGGGGTAATAGAGGATGAGGGAGAGAGGGGGTAATAGAGGATGAGGGAGAGGGGTAGTAGAGGATGAGGGAGAGGGGGTAATAGAGTATTGCAGCGCTGCGGAGGTAATAGAGGATGAGGGAGGGGGTAATAGAGGATGAGGGGAGGGGGGTAATAGAGGATGAGGGAGAGAGGGGGTAATAGAGGATGAGGGAGAGAGGGGGTAATAGAGGATGAGGGAGAGAGGGGGTAATAGAGGATGAGGGAGAGAGGGGGTAATAGAGGATGAGGGAGAGAGGGGGTAATAGAGGATGAGGGAGAGGGGGTAATAGAGGATGAGAGAGGGGGGTAATAGAGGATGAGGGAGGGGGTAATAGAGGATGAGGGAGAGAGGGGGTAATAGAGGATGAGGGAGAGAGGGGTAATAGAGGATGAGGGAGAGAGGGGGTAATAGAGGATGAGGGAGAGAGGGGGTAATAGAGGATGAGGGAGAGGGGGTAATAGAGGATGAGGGAGAGAGGGGGTAATAGAGGATGAGGGAGAGGGGTAATAGAGGATTGCAGCGCTGCGGAGGTAATAGAGGATGAGGGAGAGAGGGGGTAATAGAGGATGAGGGAGAGGGGTAGTAGAGGATGAGAGAGAGGGGGTAATAGAGGATGAGGAGAGGGGTAGTAGAGGATGAGGGAGGGGTAGTAGAGGATGAGGGAGGGGGGGTAATAGAGTATTGCAGCGCTGCGGAGGTAATAGAGGATGAGGGAGAGAGGGGGTAATAGAGGATGAGGGAGAGGGGTAGTAGAGGATGAGAGAGAGGGGGTAATAGAGGATGAGGGAGAGGGGTAGTAGAGGATGAGGGAGGGGGTAGTAGAGGATGAGGAGGGGGGGTAATAGAGTATTGCAGCGCTGCGGAGGTAATAGAGGATGAGGGAGAGAGGGGGTAATAGAAGATGAGGGAGGGGGGTAATAGAGGATGAGGGAGGGGGGTAATAGAGGATGAGGGAGAGGGGGTAATAGAGGATGAGGGAGAGGGGGTAATAGAGGATGAGGGAGAGAGGGGGTAATAGAGGATGAGGGAGAGGGGTAATAGAGGATTGCAGCGCTGCGGAGGTAATAGAGGATGAGGGAGAGAGGGGGTAATAGAGGATGAGGGAGAGGGGTAGTAGAGGATGAGAGAGAGGGGGTAATAGAGGATGAGGGAGAGGGGTAGTAGAGGAGGAGAGAGGGGGTAGTAGAGGATGAGGGAGGGGGGTAATAGAGGATGAGGGAGAGAGGGGGTAATAGAGGATGAGGGAGAGAGGGGGTAATAGAGGATGAGGGAGGGGGGTAATAGAGGATGAGGGAGGGGGGTAGTAGAGGATGAGGGAGAGGGGGTAATAGAGTATTGCAGCGCTGCTGGGGTAGTAGAGGATTAGGGAGAGAGGGGTAGTAGAGGATGAGGGAGGGGGGTAATAGAGGATGAGGGAGGGGGGGTAATAGAGTATTGCAGCGCTGCGGGGGTATACAGGGGTCTCACTGACCTGACATTGACACACGTGCTGGGGGTCCGGGTGTGTACGACCTGCAGAGCCGCGGGGGGGTCCCGGGGGGAAAATCTCCAGGAGGCCACGTGATAGGCCGATCTGACTCCCACCAGCACTGTGTGTATACAGAGAGCGCCTCCTTATACAGAGACCACCTCATACAGAGACCACCTCCTTATACAGAGCCCCCTCCTTATACAGAGCCCCCTCCTTATACAGAGAGCCCCTCCTTATACAGAGAGCCCCTCCTTATACAGAGAGCCCCTCAGAGCCCCTCCTTATACAGAGAGCCTCTCCTTATACAGAGACCACCTCCTTATACAGCTACACAAGTTCACTATAGAGAATCATCTTCTATGCAGACCCCAAAAGTTTACAAGCCGAGCCCCGGCACACACACTCACTCTCACCAGAGGGGCGCCGAGCCCCGGCACACACTCACCCTCACAAGAGGGGCGCCGAGCCCCGGCACACACACACTCACCCTCACCCTCACCAGAGGGGCGCCGAGCCCCGGCACACACACTCACCCTCACCAGAGTAGCGCCGAGCCCCGGCACACACACACACATACCCTCACCAGAGGGGCGCCGAGCCCCGGCACACAAACACACACACACACCCTCACCAGAGGGGCGCCGAGCCCTGGCACACACACACACACACACTCACCCTCACCAGAGGGGCGCCGAGCCCCGGCACACACACACACACCTTCACTGGAGGGGCTCTGAGCCCCGGCACACACACTCACCCTCACCAGAGGGGCGCCGAGCCCCGGCCCACACACACACATACCCTCACCAGAGGGGCGCCGAGCCCCGGCACACACACACTCACCCTAATCAGAGGGGCGCCGAGTCCCGGCACACACACTCACCCTCCCCAGAGGGGCACGGAGCCCCGGCACACACACACTCACCCTCCCCAGAGAGGCGCCTAGCCCCGACACACACTCACCCTCACCAGAGAGGCGTCGAGCCCCGGCACACACTCACCCTCCCCAGAGGGGCGCCGAGCCCCGGCACACACACTCACCCTCACCAGAGGGGCGCCGAGCCCCGGCACACACACTCACCCTCACCAGAGTGGCGCCGAGCACCGGCACACACACACTCACCCTCACCAAAGGGGCGCCGTGCCCCAGCACACACATACTCATCCTGCGCGGAGGGGCGCCGAGTCCCGGCACACACACTCACCCTACCCAGAGGGGCGCCGAGCCCCGGCACACACACACTCATCCTCCCCGGAGGGGCGCCGAGCCCCGGCACACACACTCACCCTCACCAGAGGAGGCACCGAGCCCCGGCACACACACACTCACCCTCACCAGAGTGGCGTCGAGCCCCGGCACACACACTCACCTTCCCCAGAGGGGCGCCGAGCCCCGGCACACACACTCCCCCTCCCCAGAGGGGCGCCGAGCCCCGGCACACACACTCACCCTCACACACTCACCCTCACCCGGCATACACACATTCACCCTCACCAGAGTGGCGCCGAGGCCCGGCACACACACACACTCATCCTCACTAGAGGGGCGCCGAGCCCCGGCACACACACTCACCTTCCCCAGAGGGGCGCCGAGCCCCGGCACACACACTCACCCTCCCCGGAGGGGCGCCGAGCCCCAGCACACACACTCACCCTCCCCAGAGGGGCGCCGAGCCCCGGCACACACACTCACCCTCACCCTCACCAGAGGAACGCCGAGCTCAGGCACACACACACTCACCCTCACCCGAGGGGCGCCGAGCCCCGGCACACACACTCACCCTCCCCGGAGGGGCGCCGAGACCCGGCAGACACACACACACTCATCCTCACCAGAGGAGCGCCGAGCTCCGGCACACACACACACACATTCACCAGAGGGGCGCCGAGCCCCGGCACACACACTCACCCTCCCCGGAGGGGCGCCGAGCCCCGGCACACACACACTCATCCTCCCCGGAGGGGCGCCGAGCCCCGGCACACACACACTCACCCTCACCAGAGGGGCGCCTAGCCCCGGCACACACACACACCCACACCCTCACCAGAGGGGCGCCGAGCCCCGGCACACACACTCACCCTCCCCGGAGGGGCGCCGAGCCCTGGCACACACACACACCCTCACCAGAGGGGCGCCGAACCCCGGCACACACACACACACACACATACCCTCCCTGGAGGAGCGCCTAGCCCCGGCACACACACTCACCCTCACCAGAGGGGCGCCGAGCCCCGGCACACACACTCACCCTCACCAAAGCAGCGACGAGCCCTGGCACACACACACCCTCACCAGAGGGGCGCTGAGCCCCGGCAAACACACCCTCACCAGAGGGGCGCCGAGCCCCGGCACACACACTCACCCTCACCAGAGGGGCGCCGAGCCCCGACACACACACTCACCCTCCCCGGAGGAGTGCCTAGCCCCGGCACACCCGCTCACCCTCCCCGGAGGAGCGCCGAGCCCCGGAACACACACTCACCCTCCCCGGAGGAGCGCCGAGCCCCGGCACACATACTCACCCTCCCCAGAGGGGCGCCGAGCCCCGGCACACACCCTCACCCTCACCAGAGGGGCGCAGAGTCCCGACACACACACTCACCCTCCCCGGAGGAGCACCGAGCCCCGGCACACACACTCACCCTCCCCGGAGGAGCACCGAGCCCCGGCACACACCCACACTCATCCTCCCCGGAGGGGCGCCGAGCCCCAGCACACACACTCACCCTCACCAGAGGGGCGCCGAGCCCCGGCACACACACCCTCACCAGAGGGGCGCCGAGCCCCGGCAACACACACACTCACCCTTACCAGAGGGGCGCCGAGCCCCGGCACACACACACCCTCACCAGAGGGGCGCCGAGCCCCGGCACACACACTCACCCTCACCAGAGGGGCGCCGAGCCCCGGCCCACACACACACATACCCTCACCAGAGGGGCGCCGAGCCCCGGCACACAAACACACACACACACACACACCCTCACCAGAGGGGCGCCGAGCCCTGGCACACACACATACTCACCCTCACCAGAGGGGCGCCGAGCCCCGGCACACACACACACACCTTCACTGGAGGGGCTCTGAGCCCCGGCACACACACTCACCCTCACCAGAGGGGCGCCGAGCCCCGGCCCACACACACACATACCCTCACCAGAGGGGTGCCGAGCCCCGGCACACACACACTCACCCTAATCAGAGGGGCGCCGAGTCCCGGCACACACACTCACCCTCCCCAGAGGGGCACGGAGCCCCGGCACACACACACTCACCCTCCCCAGAGGGGCGCCTAGCCCCGACACACACTCACCCTCACCAGAGAGGCGTCGAGCCCCGGCACACACTCACCCTCCCCAGAGGGGCGCCGAGCCCCGGCACACACACACTCACCCTCACCAGAGGGGCGCCGAGCCCCGGCACACACACTCACCCTCACCAGAGTGGCGCCGAGCACCGGCACACACACACTCACCCTCACCAAAGGGGCGCCGTGCCCCAGCACACACATACTCATCCTGCGCGGAGGGGCGCCGAGTCCCGGCACACACACTCACCCTACCCAGAGGGGCGCCGAGCCCCGGCTCACACACACTCATCCTCACCAGAGGGGCGCCGAGCCCAAGCACACACATGCACCCTCACCAGAGGGGCGTCTAGCCCCGGCACACACACACCTTCACCAGAGGGGCGCCGAGCCCTGGCACACACACTCACCCTCCCCAGAGGGGCGCCGAGCCCCGGCACACACACACACCCTCACCAGAGGGGCGCCGAACCCCGGCACACACACTCACCCTCCCCGGAGGGGCGCCGAGCCCCGGCACACACACACACCCTCACCAGAGGGGTGCCGAGCCCCGGCACACACACACACCCTCACCAGACTGGCGCAGAGCCCCGGCACACACACTCACACTCACCAGAGTGGCGCCGAGCCCGGCACACACACTCATCCTCACTAGAGGGGCGCCGAGCCCTGGCCCACACACTCACCCTCCCCAGAGGGGCGCCGAGCCCCGGCACACACACTCACCCTCCCAGAGGGGCGCCGAGCCCCGGCACACACACTCACCCTCCCCAGAGGGGCGCCGAGCCCCGCCACACACACTCACCCTCCCCAGAGGGGTGCCGAGCCCTGACACACACACTCACCCTCACCAGAGGGGTGCCGAGCCCCGGCACACACACTCCCCCTCCCCGGAGGGGCCACACACACTCACCCTCCCCGGAGGGGCGCCGAGCCCCGGCACACACACACCCTCACCAGAGGGGTGCCGAGCCGCGGCACACACACTCACCCTCCCCGGAGGGGCGCTGAGCCCCGGTACACACACACCCTCCCCGGAGGGGTGCCGAGCCCCTGGCACACACACTCACCCTCACCAGAGGGGCGCCGAGCCCCGGTACACACACACCCTCCCCGGAGGGGTGCCGAGCCCTGGCACACACACTCACCCTCATCAGAGGGGCGCCGAGCCCCGGCACACACACACACACACACATACCCTCCCCGGAGGAGCGCCTAGCCCCGGCACACACACTCACCCTCACCAGAGGGGCGCCGAGCCCCGGCACACACACTCACCCTCACCAGAGGGGCGCAGAGCCCCGACACACACACTCACCCTCCCCGGAGGAGCGCCGAGCCCCGGCACACACACTCACCCTCCCCGGAGGAGCACCGAGCCCCGGCACACACCCACACTCATCCTCCCCGGAGGGGCGCCGAGCCCCGGCACACACACTCACCCTCACCAGAGGGGCGCCGAGCCCCGGCCCACACACACACATACCCTCACCAGAGGGGCGCCGAGCCCCGGCACACACACACACACACACACACCTTCACTGGAGGGGCTCTGAGCCCCGGCACACACACTCACCCTCACCAGAGGGGCGCCGAGCCCCGGCCCACACACACACATACCCTAACCAGAGGGGCGCCGAGCCCCGGCACACAAACACACACACACACACCCTCACCAGAGGGGCGCCGAGCCCTGGCACACACACACACTCACCCTCCCCAGAGGGGCACGGAGCCCCGGCACAAACACACACACTCACCCTAACCAGAGGGGCGCCGAGTCCCGGCACACACACTCACCCTCCCCAGAGGGGCACGGAGCCCCGGCACACACACACACTCACCCTCCCCAGAGGGGCGCCTAGCCCCGGCACACACTCACCCTCACCAGAGAGGCGCCGAGCCCCGGCACACACTCACCCTCCCCAGAGGGGCGCCGAGCCCCGGCACACACACACTCACCCTCACCAGAGGGGCGCCGAGCCCCGGCACACACACTCACCCTCACCAGAGGGGCGCCGAGCCCCGGCACACACACTCACCCTCACCAGAGTGGCGCCGAGCACCGGCACACACACACTCACCCTCACCAAAGGGGCGCCGTGCCCCGGCACACACATACTCATCCTGCGCGGAGGGGCGCCGAGTCCCGGCACACACACTCACCCTCCCCAGAGGGGCGCCGAGCCCCGGCACACACACACTCATCCTCCCCGGAGGGGCGCCGAGCCCCGGCTCACACACACTCATCCTCACCAGAGGGGCGCCGAGCCCCGGCACACACATGCACCCTCACCAGAGGGGCGTCTAGCCCCGGCACACACACACACCTTCACCAGAGGGGCGCCGAGCCCTGGCACACACACTCACCCTCCCCGGAGGGGCGCCGAGCCCCGGCACACACACACACCCTCACCAGAGGGGCGCCGAACCCCGGCACACACACTCACCCTCACCGGAGGGGCGCCGAGCCCCGGCACACACACACACCCTCACCAGAGGGGTGCCGAGCCCCGGCACACACACACACCCTCACAAGAGGGGCGCAGAGCCCCGGCACACACACTCACACTCACCAGAGTGGCGCCGAGCCCGGCACACACACTCATCCTCACTAGAGGGGCGCCGAGCCCTGGCCCACACACTCACCCTCCCCAGAGGGGCGCCGAGCCCCGGCACACACACTCACCCTCCCCAGAGGGGCGCCGAGCCCCGGCACACACACTCACCCTCCCCAGAGGGGCGCCGAGCCCCGCCACACACACTCACCCTCCCCAGAGGGGCGCCGAGCCCTGACACACACACTCACCCTCACCAGAGGGGTGCCGAGCCCCGGCACACACACTCACCCTCCCCGGAGGGGCCACACACACTCACCCTCCCCGGAGGGGCGCCGAGCCCCGGCACACACACACCCTCACCAGAGGGGTGCCGAGCCGCGGCACACACACTTACCCTCCCCGGAGGGGCGCTGAGCTCTGGCACACACACTCACCCTCACCAGAGGGGCGCCGAGCCCCGGCACACACACTCACCCTCACTAGAGGGGTGCCGTGCCCCGGCACACACACACACACCCTCACCAGAGGGGTGCCGAGCCCCGGCACACACACACACTCAGAGGGACGCCAAGCCCCGGCAAACACACTCACCCTCACCAGAGGGGCGCCGAGCCCCGGCACACACACTCACCCTCCCCGGAGGGGTGCCGAGCCCTGGCACACACACTCACCGTCACCAGAGGGGCGCCGAGCCCTGGCACACACACACACTCACCCTCCCCAGAGGGGCACCGAGCCCCGGCACACACACACTCACCCTCACCAGAGGGACGCTGAGCCCCGGCACACACACACTCACCCTCACCAGAGGGGCGCCGAGCCCCGGCACACACACCCTCACCAGAGGGGTGCCGAGCCCTGGCACACACATACACGCACTCACCCTCCCCAGAGAGGCACCGAGCCCCGGCACACACACCCTCACCCTCACCAGAGGGGCGCCGAGCCCCGGCACACACACTCACCCTCCCCGGAGGAGCGCCGAGCCCCGGCACACACACACACTCACCCTCCCCGGAGAAGCGCCGAGCCCCGGCACACACAAACACTCACCCTCCCCGGAGGAGCGCCGAGCCCCGGCACACACACACACTCACTCTCCCCGGAGGAGCGCCGAGCCCCGGCACACACAAACACTCACCCTCCCCGGAGGAGTGCCGAGCCCCGGCACACACACTCACCCTCCGCAGAGGGGCGCCGAGTCCCGGCACACACACTCACCCTCCCCGGAGGAGCACCGAGCCCCAGCACACACACTCACTCACCCTCCCCAGAGGGGTGCCGAGCCCCGGCACACACACTCCCCCTCCCCAGAGGGGCTCTGAACCTTGGCACACACTCACCCTCCCCGGAGGGGCTCTGAACCTTGGCACACACACTCACCCTCCCTAGAGGGGCTCTGAACCTTGGCACACACACACTCACCCTCCCTGGAGGGGCTCTGAACCTTGGCACACACACTCACCATCCCCGGAGGGGCTCTGAACCTTGGCACACACACTTACCCTCCCTGGAGGGGCTCTGAACCTTGGCACACACACTCACCATCCCCGGAGGGGCTCTGAACCTTGGCACACACACTCACGGTCCCCGGAGGGGCTCTGAACCTTGGCACACACACTTACCCTCCCCGGAGGGGCTCTGAACCTTGGCACACACACTCACCGTCCCCGGAGTGGCTCTGAACCTTGGCACACACACTTACCCTCCCCGGAGGGGCTCTGAACCTTGGCACACACACTTACCCTCCCCGGAGGGGCTCTGAACCTTGGCACACACACTCACCGTCCCCGGAGGGGCTCTGAACCTTGGCACACACACTCACGGTCCCAGGAGGGGCTCTGAACCTTGGCACACACATTCACCGTCCCAGGAGGGGCTCTGAACCTTGGCACACACACTCACCGTCCCCGGAGGGGCTCTGAACCTTGGCACACACACTCACCGTCCCCGGAGGGGCTCTGAACCTTGGCACACACACTTACCCTCCCCGGAGGGGCTCTGAACCTTGGCACACACACTTACCCTCCCCGGAGGGGCTCTGAACCTTGGCACACACACTCACCCTCCCCGGAGGGGCTCTGAACCTTGGCACACACACTCACCGTCCCTGGAGGGGCTCTGAACCTTGGCACACACACTTACCCTCCCCGGAGGGGCTCTGAACCTTGGCACACACACTCACCCTCCCCGGAGGGGCTCTGAACCTTGGCACACACACTCACCCTCCCCGGAGGGGCTCTGAACCTTGGCACACACACTCACCCTCCCCGGAGGGGCTCTGAACCTTGGCACACACACTTACCCTCCCCGGAGGGGCTCTGAACCTTGGCACACACACTTACCCTCCCCGGAGTGGCTCTGAACCTTGGCACACACACTTACCCTCCCCGGAGGGGCTCTGAACCTTGGCACACACACTTACCCTCCCCGGAGGGGCTCTGAACCTTGGCACACACACTTACCCTCCCCGGAGGGGATCTGAACCTTGGCACACACACTCACCCTCCCCGGAGGGGCTCTGAACCTTGGCACACACACTCACCCTCCCCGGAGGGGCTCTGAACCTTGGCACACACACTTACCTTCCCCAGAGGGGCTCTCAGCCCCTGTGCTCACTTGCTGGACCCGGGCACTCAGCTCACACACGGCCGCTCCCCTTGTAATGTCACAGCGAGACCCCGACTCCCGTCCAGAGCCACGCGCTGAAAATCTGACGCGCGTTAAGGAGCCTGCGGGTGGGGAAAGGAACTCAGGGGCCACACACAGAAACTCACCTACCTATACCCAGGGGCCACACACAGAAACCCACCTACCTATACCCAGGGGCCACACACAGAAACCCACCTACCTATATCCAGGGGCCACACACAGAAACCCACCTACCTATACCCAGGGGCCACACACAGAAACTCACCTACCTATACCCAGGGGCCACACACAGAAACTCACCTACCTATACCCAGGGGCCACACACAGAAACTCACCTACCTATACCCAGGGGTCACACACAGAAACTCACCTACCTATACCCAGGGGCCACACACAGAAACTCACCTACCTATACCCAGGGGCCACACACAGAAACTCACCTACCTATACCCAGGGGCCACACACAGAAACTCACCTACCTATACCCAGGGGCCACACACAGAAAATCACCTACCTATATTCAGGGGCCACACACAGAAACTCACCTACCTATACCCAGGGGCCACACACAGAAACTCACCTACCTATACCCAGGGGCCACACACAGAAACCCACCTACCTATACCCAGGGGCCACACACAGAAACCCACCTACCTATACCCAGGGGCCACACAGAAACTCACCTACCTATATTCAGGGGCCACACACAGAAACTCACCTACCTATATTCAGGGGCCACACACAGAAACTCACCTACCTATACCCAGGGGCCACAAACAGAAACTCACCTACCTATACCCAGGGGTCACACAGAAACTCACCTACCTATATTCAGGGGCCACACACAGAAACTCACCTACCTATATTCAGGGGCCACACACAGAAACTCACCTACCTATATTCAGGGGCCACACACAGAAACTCACCTACCTATACCCAGGGGCCACACACAGAAACCCACCTATCTATACCCAGGGGCCACACACAGAAAATCACCTACCTATACCCAGGGGCCACAAACAGAAACTCACCTACCTATACCAGGGGCCACACAGAAACTCACATACCTATATTCAGGGGCCACACACAGAAACTCACCTACCTATATTCAGGGGCCACACACAGAAACTCACCTACCTATACCCAGGGGCCACACACAGACTCACCTACCTATACCCAGGGGCCACACACAGAAAATCACCTACCTATACCCAGGGGCCACACACAGAAACTCAACTACCTATACCCAGGGGCCACACACAGAAACTCACCTACCTATACCCAGGGGCCACACACAGAAACTCACCTACCTATACCCAGGGGCCACACACAGAAACTCAACTACCTATATCCAGGGGCCACACACAGAAACTCACCTACCTATATTCAGGGGCCACACACAGAAACTCACCTACCTATATTCAGGGGCCACACACAGAAACTCCCCTACCTATACCCAGGGGCCACACACAGAAACTCACCTACCTATACCCAGGGGCCACACACAGAAACTCACCTACCTATACCCAGGGGCCACACACAGAAACTCACCTACCTATATTCAGGGGCCACACACAGAAACTCACCTACCTATATTCAGGGGCCACACACAGAATCTCACCTACCTATACCCAGGGGCCACACACAGAAACTCACCTACCTATACCCAGGGGCCACACACACCCCTATACCCACGAGCCACACACCCCCCTATACCCAGGGGCCACACACCCCTATACCCAGGGGCCACACACACCCCTATACCCAGGGGCCACACACCCCCCTTTACCCAGGGGCCACACACCCCTAAACCCAGGGGCCACACACCCCTATATCCAGGGGCCACACACATCTACCGACAGAGACCACACAGAAACTCACCTACCTATACCCAGGGGCCACACACAGAAACTCACCTACCTATACCCAGGGGCCACACAGAAACTCACCTACCTATACCCAGGGGCCACACAGAAACTCACCTACCTATATTCAGGGGCCACACACAGAAACTCAACTACCTATACCCAGGGGCCACACACAGAAACTCACCTACCTATATTCAGGGGCCACACACAGAAACTCACCTACCTATATTCAGGGGCCACACACAGAAACTCACCTACCTATACCCAGGGGCCACACACAGAAACTCACCTACCTATATTCAGGGGCCACACACAGAAACTCAACTACCTATATTCAGGGGCCACACACAGAAACTCACCTACCTATACCCAGGGGCCACACACAGAAACTCACCTACCTATATTCAGGGGCCACACACAGAAACTCAACTACCTATACCCAGGGGCCACACAGAAACTCAACTACCTATACCCAGGGGCCACACACACCCCTATACCCACGGGCCACACACCCCCCTATACCCAGGGGCCACACACCCCTATACCCAGGGGCCACACACACCCCTATACCCAGGGGCCACACACACCCCTATACCCAGGCGCCACACACCCCTATACGCAGGGGCCACACACCCCCCTATACCCGGGGGCCACACACCCCTAAACCCAGGGGCCACACACCCCTATACCCAGGGGCCACACACACCCCTATACGCAGGCGCCACACACCCCTATACCCACGGGCCACACACCCCCCTATACCCAGGGGCCACACACCCCTATACCCAGGGGCCACACACACCCCTATACCCAGGCGCCACACACCCCTATACCCAGGGGCCACACACCCCCCTATACCCGGGGGCCACACACCCCTAAACCCAGGGGCCACACACCCCTATACCCAGGGGCCACACACACCCCTATACCCAGGCACCACACACCCCTAAACCCAGGGGCCACACACACCCCTATACCCAGGCGCCACACACCCCTATACCCAGGGGCCACACACCCCCCTATACCCGGGGGCCACACACCCCTAAACACAGGGGCCACACACCCCTATACCCAGGGGCCACACACATCTACCGACAGAGACCACACAGAAACTCACCTACCTATACCTAGGGGCCACACACAGAAACTCACCTACCTATACCCAGGGGCCACACTCACCTACCTATACCCAGGGGCCACACTCACCTACCTATACCCAGGGGCCACACTCACCTACCTATACCCAGGGGCCACACTCACCTACCTATACCCAGGGGCCACACTCAGAAACTCACCTACCTATACCCAGGGGCCACACTCACCTACCTATACCCAGGGGCCACACACAAAAACTCACCTACCTATACCCAGGGGCCACACACAGAAACTCACCTACCTATACCCAGGGGCCACACACAGAAACTCACCTACCTATACCCAGGGGCCACACACAGAAACTCACCTACCTATATCCAGGGGCCACACACAGAAACTCACCTACCTATACCCAGGGGCCACACACAGAAACCCACCTACCTATACCCACGGGCCACACACAGAAACTCACCTACCTATACCCAGGGGCCACACACAGAAACTCACCTACCTATACCCAGGGGCCACACACAGAAACTCACCTACCTATACCCAGGGGCCACACACAGAAACTCACCTACCTATACCCAGGGGCCACACACAGAAACTCACCTACCTATACCCAGGGGCCACACACAGAAACTCACATTCCTATACCCAGGGGCCACACACAGACTCACCTACCTATACCCAGGGGCCACACACAGAAACTCACCTACCTATACCCAGGGGCCACACACAGAAACTCACCTACCTATACCCAGGGGCCACACACAGAAACTCACATTCCTATACCCAGGGGCCACACACAGACTCACCTACCTATACCCAGGGGCCACACACAGAAACTCACCTACCTATACCCAGGGGCCACACACAGAAACTCACCTACCTATACCCAGGGGCCACACACAGAAACTCACCTACCTATACCCAGGGGCCACACACAGAAACTCACCTACCTATACCCAGGGGCCACACACAGAAACTCACCTACCTATACCCAGGGGCCACACACAGAAAATCACCTACCTATACTCAGGGGCCACACACAGAAACTCACCTACCTATACCCAGGGGCCACACACAGAAAATCACCTACCTATACTCAGGGGCCACACACAGAAACTCACCTACCTATACCCAGGGGCCACACACAGAAACTCACCTACCTATACCCAGGGGCCACACACAGAAACTCACCTACCTATACCCAGGGGCCACACACAGAAACTCACCTACCTATACCCAGGGGCCACACACAGAAACTCACCTACCTATACCCAGGGGCCACACACAGAAACTCACCTACCTATACCCAGGGGCCACACACAGAAACTCACCTACCTATACCCAGGGGCCACACACAGAAACTCACCTACCTATACCCAGGGGCCACACACAGAAACTCACCTACCTATACCCAGGGGCCACACACAGAAACTCACCGACCTATACCCAGGGGCCACACACAGAAACTCACCTACCTATATTCAGGGGCCACACTCAGAAACTCACCTACCTATACCCAGGGGCCACACACAGAAACTCACCTACCTATACCCAGGGGCCACACACAGAAACTCACCTACCTATACCCAGGGGCCACACACAGAAACTCACCTACCTATACCCAGGGGCCACACACAAACTCACCTACCTATACCCAGGGGCCACACTTAGAAACTCACCTACCTATACCCAGGGGCCACACACAGAAACTCACCTACCTATACCCAGGGGACACACACAGAAACTCACCTACCTATATCCAGGGGCCACACTTAGAAACTCACCTACCTATATTCAGGGGCCACACACAGAAACTCACCTACCTATACCCAGGGGCCACACACAGAAACTCACCTACCTATACCCAGGGGCCACACACAGAAACTCACCTACCTATACCCAGGGGCCACACACAGAAACTCACCTACCTATACCCAGGGGCCACACTTAGAAACTCACCTACCTATATCCAGGGGCCACACACAGAAACTCACCTACCTATACCCAGGGGCCACACACAGAAACTCACCTACCTATATTCAGGGGCCACACACAGAAACTCACCTACCTATACCCAGGGGCCACACACAGAAACTCACCTACCTATATTCAGGGGCCACACTAAGAAAATCACCTACCTATACCCAGGGGCCACACACAGAAACTCACCTACCTATACCCAGGGGCCACACACAGAAACTCACCTACCTATACCCAGGGGCCACACACAAACTCACCTACCTATACCCAGGGGCCACACACAGAAACTCACCTACCTATACTCAGGGGCCACACACAGAAACTCACCTACCTATACCCAGGGGCCACACACAGAAACTCACCTACCTATACCCAGGGGCCACACACAGAAACTCACCTACCTATACCCAGGGGCCACACACAGAAACTCACCTACCTATACCCAGGGGCCACACACAGAAACTCACCTACCTATACCCAGGGGCCACACACAGAAACTCACCTACCTATACCCAGGGGCCACACACAGAAACTCACCTACCTATACCCAGGGGCCACACACAGAAACTCACCTACCTATACCCAGGGGCCACACACAGAATCTCACCTACCTATATTCAGGGGCCACACACAGAAACTCACCTACCTATACCCAGGGGCCACACACAGAAACTCACCTACCTATACCCAGGGGCCACACACAGAAACTCACCTATCTATACCCAGGGGCCACACACAGAAACTCACCTACCTATATTCAGGGGCCACACACAGAAACTCACCTACCTATACCCAGGGGTCACACACAGAAACTCACATACCTATACCCAGGGGCCACACACACCCCTATACCCAGGGGCCACACACAGAAACTCACCTACCTATACCCAGGGGCCACACACAGAAACTCACCTACCTATACCCAGGGGCCACACACAGAAACTCACCTACCTATACCCAGGGGCCACACACAGAAACTCACCTACCTATACCCAGGGGCCACACACAGAAACTCACCTACCTATACCCAGGGCCACACTTAGAAACTCACCTACCTATATCCAGGGGCCACACACAGAAACTCACCTACCTATACCCAGGGGCCACACTTAGAAACTCACCTACCTATATCCAGGGGCCACACACAGACTCACCTACCTATACCCAGGGGCCACACACAGAAACTCACCTACCTATACCCAGGGCCACACACAGAAACTCACCTACCTATATTCAGGGGCCACACACAGAAACTCACCTACCTATACCAGGGGCCACACACAGAAACTCACCTACCTATACCCAGGGGCCACACACAGAAACTCACCTACCTATACCCAGGGGCCACACACAGAAACTCACCTACCTATATCCAGGGGCCACACACAGAAACTCACCTACCTATACCCAGGGGCCACACACAGAAACTCACCTACCTATACCCAGGGGCCACACACAGAAACTCACCTACCTATACCCAGGGGCCACACACAGAAACTCACCTACCTATACCCAGGGGCCACACACAGAAACTCACCTACCTATACCCAGGGGCCACACACAGAAACTCACCTACCTATACCCAGGCGCCACACACAGACTCACCTACCTATACCCAGGGGCCACACACAGAAACTCACCTACCTATACCCAGGGCCACACACAGAAACTCACCTACCTATATTCAGGGGCCACACACAGAAACTCACCTACCTATATTCAGGGGCCACACACAGAAACGCACCTACCTATACCCAGGGGCCACACACAGAAACTCACCTACCTATACCCAGGGGCCACACACAGAAACTCACCTACCTATACCCAGGGGCCACACACAGAAACTCACCTACCTATATTCAGGGGCCACACACAGAAACTCACCTACCTATACCCAGGGGCCACACACAGAAACGCACCTACCTATACCCAGGGGCCACACACAGAAACTCACCTACCTATACCCAGGGGCCACACACAGAAACCCACCTACCTATACCCAGGGGCCACACACAGAAACTCACCTACCTATACCCAGGGGCCACACACAGAAACTCACCTACCTATACCCAGGGGCCACACACAGAAACTCGCCTACCTATATTCAGGGGCCACACACAGAAACTCACCTACCTATACCCAGGGGCCACACACAGAAACTCACCTACCTATACCCAGGGGCCACACACAGAAACCCACCTATCTATACCCAGGGGCCACACACAGAAACTCACCTACCTATACCCAGGGGCCACACACAGAAACTCACCTACCTATATCCAGGGGCCACACACAGAAACTCACCTACCTATACCCAGGGGCCACACACAGAAACTCACCTACCTATACCCAGGGTCACACAGAAACTCACCTACCTATACCCAGGGGCCACACACAGACTCACCTACCTATACCCAGGGGCCACACACAGACTCACCTACCTATACCCAGGGGTCACACACAGAAACTCACCTACCTATACCCAGGGGTCACACACAGAAACTCACATACCTATACCCAGGGGCCACACACAGAAACTCACCTACCTATACCCAGGGGCCACACACAGAAACTCACCTACCTATACCCAGGGCCACACACAGAAACTCACCTACCTATACCCAGGGGCCACACACAGAAACCCACCTACCTATACCCAGGGGCCACACACACCCCTAAACCCAGGGGCCACACACCCCTAAACCCAGGGGCCACACACACCCCTATACCCAGGGGCCACACACAGAAACTCACCTACCTATACCCAGGGGCCACACACACCCCTATACCCAGGGGTCACACACACCCCTATACCCAGGGGCCACACACACCCCTATACCCAGGGGCCACACACACCCCTATACCCAGCGGGCCACACACACCCCTATACCCAGGGGCCACACACACCCCTATACCCAGGGGCCACACACACCCCTATACCCAGGGGCCACACACACCCCTATACCCAGGGGCCACACACACTCCTATACCCAGGGGTCACATAAACCCCTATACCCAGGGGCCACACACCCCTATACCCAGGGGCCACACACACCCCTATACCCAGGGGCCACACACACCCCTATACCCAGGGGCCACATACCCCTAAACCCAGGGGCCACACACACCCCTATACCCAGGGGCCACACACCCCTAAACCCAGGGGCCACACACACCCCTAAACCCAGGGGCCACACACACCCCCTATACCCAGGGGTCACATAAACCCCTATACCGAGGGGTCACACACACCCCTATACCCAGGGGTCACACACGCCTATACCCAGGGTCACACACACCCCTATAACCAGGGGCCACACACAGCCCTATACCCAGGGGCCACACACACCCCTATACCCAGGGGCCACACACAGCCCTATACCCAGGGGCCACACACACCCCTATACCCAGGGGCCACACACACCCCTATACCCAGGGGCCACACACACCCCTATACCCAGGGGCCACACACACCCCTATACCCAGGGGCCACATACACCCCTATACCCAGGGGCCACACACACCCCTATACCCAGGGGCCACACACACCCCTATACCCAGGGGCCACACACACCCCTATACCCAGGGGTCACACAAACCCCTATACCCAGGGGTCACATAAACCCCTATACCCAGGGGCCACACACACCCCTATACCAAGGGGCCACACAAACCCCTATACCCAGGGGCCACACACACTCCTATACCCAGGGGCCACACACACCCCTATACCCAGGGGCCACACACACCCCTATACCCAGGGGCCACACACACCCCTATACCCAGGGGTCACATAAACCCCTATACCGAGGGGCCACACACACTCCTATACCCAGGGGCCACACACACCCAACCCAGGGGCCACACACCCCTAAACCCAGGGGCCACACACACCCCTATACCCAGGGGTCACATAAACCCCTATACCGAGGGGTCACACACACCCCTATACCCAGGGGTCACACACACCCCTATACCCAGGGGCCACACACGCCTATACCCAGGGGTCACACACACCCCTATAACCAGGGGCCACACACAGCCCTATACCCAGGGGCCACACACACCCCTATACCCAGGGGCCACACACACCCCTATACCCAGGGGCCACACACACCCCTATACCCAGGGGCCACACACACCCCTATACCCAGGGGCCACACACACCCCTATACCCAGGGGCCACACACACCCCTATACCCAGGGGCCACATACACCCCTATACCCAGGGGACACACACACCCCTATACCCAGGGGCCACACACACCCCTATACCCAGGGGCCACACACACCCCTATACCCAGGGGTCACACAAACCCCTATACCCAGGGGTCACATAAACCCCTATACCCAGGGGCCACACACACCCCTATACCAAGGGGCCACACACCCATATACCCAGGGGCCACACACACCCCTATACCCAGGGGCCACACACACCCCTATACCCAGGGGTCACATAAACCCCTATACCGAGGGGCCACACACACTCCTATACCCAGGGGCCACACACCCCTATAACCAGGGGCCACACACACCCCTATACGGAGCAAGGTCAGTAAGGATACGTAGCTGGTTCATAGCTGCCCCGCGGGGGTAAATTAAGAAGCCCTCCGGCCCCCCGGGGTCTGGGGCCCAGGACAGGGCGCCTCCAGTGAGGGAAGCCTGGAACTGCAGCTGCCCCCACTGATCGCTCATACCCTCGTGCACACACTGTGCCAGTATCTCCGGGGGCAGATCCTGCAGCCAATCACAGGCCAAGTACGACAGGGAGCGCAGGCGGGCGCTGGAGAGCGAGAGTGAGCAACTATACAGAGACAGAGAGAGAGAAGGGGCAGGGTGAGAGAGAGAGGGGGCAGGGTGAGAGAGAGAGAGAGAGGGCAGGGTGAGAGAGAGAGAGCGGGTGAGAGAGAGAGAGCGGGTGAGAGAGAGAGAGAGGGCGGGAGTGAGAGAGAGAGAGAGGGCGGGTGAGA
>NW_027455473.1:0-36355 GCF_040206685.1 Ascaphus truei
AACCTCCCCCCACATCCCCACCTCGTGATCCACATCCCAACCGCCCCCCACATCCCCACCTCATGATCCATATCCCAACCTCCCCCCAATACCCCACCTCGTGATCCACATCACAACCTTACCCCCCACCCACCCCCCCCACCTCGTGACCCACATCACCACCTCCCCCCCACCTCGTGATCCACATCACCACCTCCCCCCCACCTCGTGATCCACTTCCCCACACCCCCCACCTCGTGATCCACATCACAACCTCCCCCCACATCCCCACCCCCCCCACCTCGTGATCCACATCACAACCTCCCCCCACATCCCCGTCCCCCCCACCTCGTGATACACATCACAACCTCCCCCCACATCCCCACCTCATGATCCACATCCCAACCTCCCCCCACATCCCCACCTCGTGATCCACATCCCAACCGCCCCCACATCCCCACCTCGTGATCCACATCACAACCTTACCCCCCACCCACCCCCCCCACCTTGTGACCCACATCACCACCCCCCCACCTCGTCACCCACATCACCACCTCCCCCCACCTCGTGACCCACATCACCACCTCCCCCCACCTCGTGACCCACATCACCACCTCCCCCCCACCTCGTGATCCACATCACCACATCCCCCCCCACCTCGTGACCCAAATCACCCCCCCCCCCCCACCTCACCATCTCCCCCCCACCTCGTGACCCACATCACCACCTCCCCCCCACCTCGTGACCCACATCACCACCTCCCCCCACCTCGTGACCAACATCACCACCTCCCCTCCACCTCGTGACCCACATCACCACCTCCCCTCCACCTCGTGACCCACATCACCACCTCCCCCCCACCTCGTGATCCACATCACAACCTCCCCCCCACCTCGTGATCCACATCACAACCTCCCCCCCACCTCGTGACCCACATCACCTCCCCCCCCACATCGTGACCCACACCACCTCCAACCCCCACATCGTGATCCACATCACCACCTCCCTCCCACCTCGTGACCCACATCACCACCTCCCCCCACCTCGTGATCAACATCACCACCTCCCCCCCACCTCGTGATCCACATCCCCACCCCCACCCCTCACCTCGTGATTCACATCACAACCTCCCCTCTCACCCCGTGACCCACATCACAACCCCCCACCTCGTGATCCACATCACCACCCCCCCACCACCTCTTGATCCACATAACAACCACCCTCACATCCCCACCTCGTAATCCACATCACAACCTCCCCCCCACCTCGTGACTCACATCACCTTCCCCCTCCCACATCGTGATCCACATCACACCTCCCCCACCCACCTCGTGATCCACATCACACCTCCCCCACCCACCTCGTGATCCACATCACAACCTCCCCCCTCACCTCGTGATCCACATCACAACCTCCCCCCTCACCTCGTGATCCACATCACAACCTCCCCCCTCACCTCGTGATCCACATCACCACCTCCCCCCACATCACCACCTCCCACCCACTTTGTGATCCACATCACAACCTCCCCCCTCACCTCGTGATCCACATACCAACTTCCCCTCACCTCGTGATCCACATACCAACTTCCCCCCACCTCGTGATCCACATCACAATCTCCCCCCCACCTCGTGACCAACATCACCACCTCCCCCCGCCTCGTAACACAAATCACCACCTCCCCCCCGCCTCGTGACACAAACCACAACCTCCCCCCCACCTTGTGACCCACATCACCTCCCCCCACACATCGTGATCCACATCACACCTCCCCCACCCACCTCGTGATCCACATCAGCACCTCCCCCCCACCTTGTGACCCACATCACCACGTCCCCCCCACCTCGTGACCCACATCACCACCTCCCCCCCCACCTCGTGATCAACATCACCACCTCCCCCCCACCTCGTGATCCACATCCCCCCCCCACCTCGTGATCAACATCACAACCTCCCCCCACATCCCCACCCCCCCCACCTGGTGATCCACATCACAACCTCCCCCCACATCCCCACCTGGTGATCCACATCACCACCTCCCCCCCACCTCGTGACCCACATCACCACCTCCCCCCCACCTCGTGACCCACATCACCACCTCCCCCCCACCTCGTGACTCACATCACCACCTCCCCCCCACCTCGTGACCCACATCACCACCTCCCCCCCACCTCGTGACCCACATCACCACCTCCCCAACACCTCGTGACCCACATCACCACCTCCCCCCACCTCGTGACCCACATCACAACTCCCCCCCACCTCGTGATCCACATCACCAACTCCCCCCCACCTCGTGATCCACATCACCACCTCCCCCCCACCTCGTGATCAACATCACCACCTCCCCCCCACCTCGTGATCCACATCCCCACCCCCCCCACCTCGTGATCAACATCACAACCTCCCCCCACATCCCCACCCCCCCCCAGCTCGTGATCCACATCACAACCTCCCCCCACATCCCCACCTGGTGATCCCCATCACCACCTCCCCCCACCTCGTCATCCACATCCCCACCCCCCCACCTCGTGATCCACATCACAACCTCCCCCCACATCACCACCTCGTGACCCACATCACCACCTCCCCACCACCTCGTGATCCACATCCCCACCCCCCCACCTCGTGATTCACATCCCCCCACCTCGTGATCCACATCCCAACCTCCCCCCACATCCCCACCTCGTGATCCACATCCCAACCTCCCCCCACATCCCCACATCGTGATCCACATCCCAACCTCCCCCCACATCCCCACCTCATGATCCACATCCCAACCTCCCCCCACATCCCCACCTCGTGATCCACATCACAACCTTCCCCCCCACCCACCTCGTGACCCACATCACCACCCCCCCACCTCGTGACCCACATCACCACCTCCCCCCACATCCCCACCTCGTGTTCCACATCACAACCTTCCCCCCCCACCTCGTGACCCACATCACCACCTCCCCCCACATCCCCACATCCCCACCTCGTGATCCACATCACAACCTTCCCCCCCACCCACCCACCTCGTGACCCACATCACCACTTCCCCCCACCTCGTGACCCACATCCCCACCTCCCCCCACCTCGTGACCCACATCACCACCTCCCCCCCACCTCGTGACCCACATCACCACCTCCCCAACACTTCGTGACCCACATCACAACCTCCCCCCACCTCGTGACCCACATCACAACTCCACCCCCACCTCGTGATCCACATCACCAACTCCCCCCCGACCTTGTGATCCACATCACCACCTCCCCCCTACCTCGTGACCCACATCACCACCTCCCCCCCACCTCGTGGCCCACATCACCACCCCCCCCACCTTGTGACCCACATCACCACGTCCCCCCCACCTCGTGACCCACATCACCACCTCCCCACCACCTCGTAATCCACATCCCCACCCCCCACCTCGTGATTCACATCCCTCCCACCTCGTGATCCACATCCCAACCTCCCCCACATACCCACCTCATGATCCACATCCCAACCTCCCCCCACATCCCCACCTCGTGACCCACATCACCACCCCCCCACCTCGTGACCCACATCACCACCTCCCCCACCTCGTGACCCACATCACCACCTCTCCCCCACCTCGTGATCCACATCACCACCTCCCCCCCCACCTCGTGACCCACATCACCACTTCCCCCCCCCACCTCGTGACCCACATCACCACTTCCCCCCCCCCACCTCGTGACCCACATCACCCCCTCCCCCCCCACCTCGTGACCCACATCACCACCTCATGACCCACATCACCACCTCCCCCCCCACCTCGTGACCCACATCACCACCTCCCCCCTCGTGACCCACATCGCCACCTCCCCCCTACCTCGTGACCCACATCACCACCTCCCCCCCACCTCGTGATCCACATCACCACCTGCCCCCCACCTCGTGACCCACATAACCACCTCCCCCCCACCTCGTGATCCACATCACCACCTGCCCCCCACCTCGTGACCCACATCAACACCTGCCCCCCACCTCGTGACCCACATAAATACCTCCCCCCCACCTCGTGACCCACATCAAAACCTCCCCCCCACCTCGTGACCCACATCACCACCTCCCCCCCACCTCGTGACCCACATCACCACCTCCCCCCCACCTCGTGACCCACATCACCACCTCCCCAACACCTCGTGACCCACATCACCACCTCCCCCCACCTCGTGACCCACATCACCACCTCCCCCCACCTCGTGACCCACCCCACCACCTCCCCCCCACCTCGTGACCTACATTACCACCTCCCCCCCCACCTTGTGACCCACATCACCACCTCCCCCCTCACCTCGTGATCCACACCACAACTCCCCCCCCACCTCGTGATCCACATAAATACCTCCCCCCCACCTCGTGACCCACATCAAAACCTCCCCCCCATCTCGTGACCCACATCACCACCTCCCCCCCACCTCGTGACCCACATCACCACCTCCCCCCCCACCTCGTGACCCACATCACCACCTCCCCAACACCTCGTGACCCACATCACCACCTCCCCCCACCTCGTGACCCACATCACCACCTCCCCCCACCTCGTGACCCACCCCACCACCTCCCCCCACCTCGTGACCCACCCCACCACCTCCCCCCCACCTCGTGACCTACATCACCACCTCCCCCCCACCTCGTGATTCACATCACCACCTCCCCCCCACCTCGTGATCCACATCATCACATCCCCCCACCTCGTGATCCACATCACCACCTCCCCCCCACCTCGTGATCAACATCACCACCTCCCCCCCACCTCGTGATCCACATCCCCACACCCCCCACCTCGTGATCCACATCACAACCTCCCCCCACATCCCCACCCCCCCACCTCGTGATCCACATCACAACCTCCCCCCACATCCCCGTCCCCCCCACCTTGTGATACACATCACAACCTCCCCCCACATCCCCACCTCGTGATCCACATCCCAACCTCCCCCCACATCCCCACCTCGTGATCCACATCCCAACCGCCCCCCACATCCCCACCTCATGATCCATATCCCAACCTCCCCCCAATACCCCACCTCGTGATCCACATCACAACCTTACCCCCCACCCACCCCCCCCACCTCGTGACCCACATCACCACCTCCCCCCCACCTCGTGATCCACATCACCACCTCCCCCCCACCTCGTGATCCACTTCCCCACACCCCCCACCTCGTGATCCACATCACAACCTCCCCCCACATCCCCACCCCCCCACCTCGTGATCCACATCACAACCTCCCCCCACATCCCCGTCCCCCCCACCTCGTGATACACATCACAACCTCCCCCCACATCCCCACCTCATGATCCACATCCCAACCTCCCCCCACATCCCCACCTCGTGATCCACATCCCAACCGCCCCCCACATCCCCACCTCGTGATCCACATCACAACCTTACCCCCCACCCACCCCCCCCACCTCGTGACCCACATCACCACCCCCCCACCTCGTCACCCACATCACCACCTCCCCCCACCTCGTGACCCACATCACCACCTCCCCCCACCTCGTGACCCACATCACCACCTCCCCCCCACCTCGTGATCCACATCACCACATCCCCCCCCACCTCGTGACCCAAATCACCACCCCCCCCCCCACCTCACCATCTCCCCCCCCACCTCGTGACCCACATCACCACCTCCCCCCCACCTCGTGACCCACATCACCACCTCCCCCCCACCTCGTGACCAACATCACCACCTCCCCTCCACCTCGTGACCCACATCACCACCTCCCCTCCACCTCGTGACCCACATCACCACCTCCCCCCCACCTCGTGATCCACATCACAACCTCCCCCCCACCTCGTGATCCACATCACAACCTCCCCCCCACCTCGTGACCCACATCACCTCCCCCCCACATCGTGACCCACACCACCTCCAACCCCCACATCGTGATCCACATCACCACCTCCCTCCCACCTCGTGACCCACATCACCACCTCCCCCCCACCTCGTGATCAACATCACCACCTCCCCCCCACCTCGTGATCCACATCCCCACCCCCACCCCTCACCTCGTGATTCACATCACAACCTCCCCTCTCACCCCGTGACCCACATCACAACCCCCCACCTCGTGATCCACATCACCACCCCCCCACCACCTCTTGATCCACATAACAACCACCCTCACATCCCCACCTCGTAATCCACATCACAACCTCCCCCCCACCTCGTGACTCACATCACCTTCCCCCTCCCACATCGTGATCCACATCACACCTCCCCCACCCACCTCGTGATCCACATCACACCTCCCCCACCCACCTCGTGATCCACATCACAACCTCCCCCCTCACCTCGTGATCCACATCACAACCTCCCCCCTCACCTCGTGATCCACATCACAACCTCCCCCCTCACCTCGTGATCCACATCACCACCTCCCCCCACATCACCACCTCCCACCCACTTTGTGATCCACATCACAACCTCCCCCCTCACCTCGTGATCCACATACCAACTTCCCCTCACCTCGTGATCCACATACCAACTTCCCCCCACCTCGTGATCCACATCACAATCTCCCCCCCACCTCGTGACCAACATCACCACCTCCCCCCCGCCTCGTAACACAAATCACCACCTCCCCCCCGCCTCGTGACACAAACCACAACCTCCCCCCCACCTTGTGACCCACATCACCTCCCCCCACACATCGTGATCCACATCACACCTCCCCCACCCACCTCGTGATCCACATCAGCACCTCCCCCCCACCTTGTGACCCACATCACCACGTCCCCCCCACCTCGTGACCCACATCACCACCTCCCCCCCCACCTCGTGATCAACATCACCACCTCCCCCCCACCTCGTGATCCACATCCCCCCCCCCACCTCGTGATCAACATCACAACCTCCCCCCACATCCCCACCCCCCCCACCTGGTGATCCACATCACAACCTCCCCCCACATCCCCACCTGGTGATCCACATCACCACCTCCCCCCCACCTCGTGACCCACATCACCACCTCCCCCCCACCTCGTGACCCACATCACCACCTCCCCCCCACCTCGTGACTCACATCACCACCTCCCCCCCACCACGTGACCCACATCACCACCTCCCCCCCACCTCGTGACCCACATCACCACCTCCCCAACACCTCGTGACCCACATCACCACCTCCCCCACCTCGTGACCCACATCACAACTCCCCCCCACCTCGTGATCCACATCACCAACTCCCCCCCACCTCGTGATCCACATCACCACCTCCCCCCCACCTCGTGATCAACATCACCACCTCCCCCCCACCTCGTGATCCACATCCCCACCCCCCCCACCTCGTGATCAACATCACAACCTCCCCCCACATCCCCACCCCCCCCCAGCTCGTGATCCACATCACAACCTCCCCCCACATCCCCACCTGGTGATCCCCATCACCACCTCCCCCCACCTCGTCATCCACATCCCCACCCCCCCACCTCGTGATCCACATCACAACCTCCCCCCACATCACCACCTCGTGACCCACATCACCACCTCCCCACCACCTCGTGATCCACATCCCCACCCCCCCACCTCGTGATTCACATCCCCCCCACCTCGTGATCCACATCCCAACCTCCCCCCACATCCCCACCTCGTGATCCACATCCCAACCTCCCCCCACATCCCCACATCGTGATCCACATCCCAACCTCCCCCCACATCCCCACCTCATGATCCACATCCCAACCTCCCCCCACATCCCCACCTCGTGATCCACATCACAACCTTCCCCCCCACCCACCTCGTGACCCACATCACCACCCCCCCACCTCGTGACCCACATCACCACCTCCCCCCACATCCCCACCTCGTGTTCCACATCACAACCTTCCCCCCCCACCTCGTGACCCACATCACCACCTCCCCCCACATCCCCACATCCCCACCTCGTGATCCACATCACAACCTTCCCCCCCACCCACCCACCTCGTGACCCACATCACCACTTCCCCCCCACCTCGTGACCCACATCCCCACCTCCCCCCACCTCGTGACCCACATCACCACCTCCCCCCCACCTCGTGACCCACATCACCACCTCCCCAACACTTCGTGACCCACATCACAACCTCCCCCACCTCGTGACCCACATCACAACTCCACCCCCACCTCGTGATCCACATCACCAACTCCCCCCCGACCTTGTGATCCACATCACCACCTCCCCCCTACCTCGTGACCCACATCACCACCTCCCCCCCACCTCGTGGCCCACATCACCACCCCCCCCCCACCTCGTGACCCACATCACCACCTCTCCCCCACCTCGTGACCCACATCACCACCTCCCCCCCACCTCGTGATCAACATCACCACCTCCCCCCCACCTCGTGATCCACATCCCCACCCCCACCCCTCACCTCGTGATTCACATCACAACCTCCCCTCTCACCCCGTGACCCACATCACAACCCCCCACCTCGTGATCCACATAACAACCACCCTCACATCCCCACCTCGTAATCCACATCACAACCTCCCCCCCACCTCGTGACTCACATCACCTTCCCCCTCCCACATCGTGATCCACATCACACCTCCCCCACCCACCTCGTGATCCACATCACACCTCCCCCACCCACCTCGTGACCCACATCGCCACCTCCCCCCCACCTCGTGATCCACATCACCACCTGCCCATCACCTCGTGACCCACATCACCACCTCCCCCCCACCTCGTGACCCACATCACCACCTCCCCCCCACCTCGTGACCCACATCACCACCTCCCCCCCACCTCGTGATCCACATCCCAACCTCCCCCACATACCCACCTCATGATCCACATCCCAACCTCCCCCCACATCCCCACCTCGTGACCCACATCACCACCCCCCCACCTCGTGACCCACATCACCACCTCCCCCCACCTCGTGACCCACATCACCACCTCTCCCCCACCTCGTGATCCACATCACCACCTCCCCCCCCACCTCGTGACCCACATCACCACTTCCCCCCCCCCACCTCGTGACCCACATCACCACTTCCCCCCCCCCACCTCGTGACCCACATCACCCCCTCCCCCCCCACCTCGTGACCCACATCACCACCTCGTGACCCACATCACCACCTCCCCCCCCACCTCGTGACCCACATCACCACCTCCCCCCCTCGTGACCCACATCGCCACCTCCCCCCTACCTCGTGACCCACATCACCACCTCCCCCCCACCTCGTGATCCACATCACCACCTGCCCCCCACCTCGTGACCCACATAACCACCTCCCCCCCACCTCGTGATCCACATCACCACCTGCCCCCCACCTCGTGACCCACATCAACACCTGCCCCCCACCTCGTGACCCACATAAATACCTCCCCCCCACCTCGTGACCCACATCAAAACCTCCCCCCCACCTCGTGACCCACATCACCACCTCCCCCCCACCTCGTGACCCACATCACCACCTCCCCCCCACCTCGTGACCCACATCACCACCTCCCCAACACCTCGTGACCCACATCACCACCTCCCCCCACCTCGTGACCCACATCACCACCTCCCCCCACCTCGTGACCCACCCCACCACCTCCCCCCCACCTCGTGACCTACATTACCACCTCCCCCCCCACCTTGTGACCCACATCACCACCTCCCCCCTCACCTCGTGATCCACACCACAACTCCCCCCCCACCTCGTGATCCACATAAATACCTCCCCCCCACCTCGTGACCCACATCAAAACCTCCCCCCCACCTCGTGACCCACATCACCACCTCCCCCCCACCTCGTGACCCACATCACCACCTCCCCCCCCACCTCGTGACCCACATCACCACCTCCCCAACACCTCGTGACCCACATCACCACCTCCCCCCACCTCGTGACCCACATCACCACCTCCCCCCACCTCGTGACCCACCCCACCACCTCCCCCCCACCTCGTGACCTACATCACCACCTCCCCCCCACCTCGTGATTCACATCACCACCTCCCCCCCACCTCGTGATCCACATCACCACATCCCCCCCACCTCGTGATCCACATCACCACCTCCCCCCCACCTCGTGATCAACATCACCACCTCCCCCCCACCTCGTGATCCACATCCCCACACCCCCCACCTCGTGATCCACATCACAACCTCCCCCCACATCCCCACCCCCCCACCTCGTGATCCACATCACAACCTCCCCCCACATCCCCGTCCCCCCCACCTCGTGATACACATCACAACCTCCCCCCACATCCCCACCTCGTGATCCACATCCCAACCTCCCCCCACATCCCCACCTCGTGATCCACATCCCAACCGCCCCCCACATCCCCACCTCATGATCCATATCCCAACCTCCCCCCAATACCCCACCTCGTGATCCACATCACAACCTTACCCCCCACCCACCCCCCCCACCTCGTGACCCACATCACCACCTCCCCCCCACCTCGTGATCCACATCACCACCTCCCCCCCACCTCGTGATCCACTTCCCCACACCCCCCACCTCGTGATCCACATCACAACCTCCCCCCACATCCCCACCCCCCCCACCTCGTGATCCACATCACAACCTCCCCCCACATCCCCGTCCCCCCCACCTCGTGATACACATCACAACCTCCCCCCACATCCCCACCTCATGATCCACATCCCAACCTCCCCCCACATCCCCACCTCGTGATCCACATCCCAACCGCCCCCCACATCCCCACCTCGTGATCCACATCACAACCTTACCCCCCACCCACCCCCCCCACCTCGTGACCCACATCACCACCCCCCCACCTCGTCACCCACATCACCACCTCCCCCCACCTCGTGACCCACATCACCACCTCCCCCCACCTCGTGACCCACATCACCACCTCCCCCCCACCTCGTGATCCACATCACCACATCCCCCCCCACCTCGTGACCCAAATCACCACCCCCCCCCCACCTCACCATCTCCCCCCCCACCTCGTGACCCACATCACCACCTCCCCCCCACCTCGTGACCCACATCACCACCTCCCCCCCACCTCGTGACCAACATCACCACCTCCCCTCCACCTCGTGACCCACATCACCACCTCCCCTCCACCTCGTGACCCACATCACCACCTCCCCCCCACCTCGTGATCCACATCACAACCTCCCCCCCACCTCGTGATCCACATCACAACCTCCCCCCCCACCTCGTGACCCACATCACCTCCCCCCCCACATCGTGACCCACACCACCTCCAACCCCCACATCGTGATCCACATCACCACCTCCCTCCCACCTCGTGACCCACATCACCACCTCCCCCCCACCTCGTGATCAACATCACCACCTCCCCCCCACCTCGTGATCCACATCCCCACCCCCACCCCTCACCTCGTGATTCACATCACAACCTCCCCTCTCACCCCGTGACCCACATCACAACCCCCCACCTCGTGATCCACATCACCACCCCCCCACCACCTCTTGATCCACATAACAACCACCCTCACATCCCCACCTCGTAATCCACATCACAACCTCCCCCCCACCTCGTGACTCACATCACCTTCCCCCTCCCACATCGTGATCCACATCACACCTCCCCCACCCACCTCGTGATCCACATCACACCTCCCCCACCCACCTCGTGATCCACATCACAACCTCCCCCCTCACCTCGTGATCCACATCACAACCTCCCCCCTCACCTCGTGATCCACATCACAACCTCCCCCCTCACCTCGTGATCCACATCACCACCTCCCCCCACATCACCACCTCCCACCCACTTTGTGATCCACATCACAACCTCCCCCCTCACCTCGTGATCCACATACCAACTTCCCCTCACCTCGTGATCCACATACCAACTTCCCCCCACCTCGTGATCCACATCACAATCTCCCCCCCACCTCGTGACCAACATCACCACCTCCCCCCCGCCTCGTAACACAAATCACCACCTCCCCCCCGCCTCGTGACACAAACCACAACCTCCCCCCCACCTTGTGACCCACATCACCTCCCCCCACACATCGTGATCCACATCACACCTCCCCCACCCACCTCGTGATCCACATCAGCACCTCCCCCCACCTTGTGACCCACATCACCACGTCCCCCCCACCTCGTGACCCACATCACCACCTCCCCCCCCACCTCGTGATCAACATCACCACCTCCCCCCCACCTCGTGATCCACATCCCCCCCCCCACCTCGTGATCAACATCACAACCTCCCCCCACATCCCCACCCCCCCCACCTGGTGATCCACATCACAACCTCCCCCCACATCCCCACCTGGTGATCCACATCACCACCTCCCCCCCACCTCGTGACCCACATCACCACCTCCCCCCCACCTCGTGACCCACATCACCACCTCCCCCCCACCTCGTGACTCACATCACCACCTCCACCCCACCTCGTGACCCACATCACCACCTCCCCCCCACCTCGTGACCCACATCACCACCTCCCCAACACCTCGTGACCCACATCACCACCTCCCCCCACCTCGTGACCCACATCACAACTCCCCCCCACCTCGTGATCCACATCACCAACTCCCCCCCACCTCGTGATCCACATCACCACCTCCCCCCCACCTCGTGATCAACATCACCACCTCCCCCCCACCTCGTGATCCACATCCCCACCCCCCCCACCTCGTGATCAACATCACAACCTCCCCCCACATCCCCACCCCCCCCCAGCTCGTGATCCACATCACAACCTCCCCCCACATCCCCACCTGGTGATCCCCATCACCACCTCCCCCCACCTCGTCATCCACATCCCCACCCCCCCACCTCGTGATCCACATCACAACCTCCCCCCACATCACCACCTCGTGACCCACATCACCACCTCCCCACCACCTCGTGATCCACATCCCCACCCCCCGACCTCGTGATTCACATCCCCCCCACCTCGTGATCCACATCCCAACCTCCCCCCACATCCCCACCTCGTGATCCACATCCCAACCTCCCCCCACATCCCCACATCGTGATCCACATCCCAACCTCCCCCCACATCCCCACCTCATGATCCACATCCCAACCTCCCCCCACATCCCCACCTCGTGATCCACATCACAACCTTCCCCCCCACCCACCTCGTGACCCACATCACCACCCCCCCACCTCGTGACCCACATCACCACCTCCCCCCACATCCCCACCTCGTGTTCCACATCACAACCTTCCCCCCCCACCTCGTGACCCACATCACCACCTCCCCCCACATCCCCACATCCCCACCTCGTGATCCACATCACAACCTTCCCCCCCACCCACCCACCTCGTGACCCACATCACCACTTCCCCCCCACCTCGTGACCCACATCCCCACCTCCCCCCACCTCGTGACCCACATCACCACCTCCCCCCCACCTCGTGACCCACATCACCACCTCCCCAACACTTCGTGACCCACATCACAACCTCCCCCCACCTCGTGACCCACATCACAACTCCACCCCCACCTCGTGATCCACATCACCAACTCCCCCCCGACCTTGTGATCCACATCACCACCTCCCCCCTACCTCGTGACCCACATCACCACCTCCCCCCCACCTCGTGGCCCACATCACCACCCCCCCCCACCTCGTGACCCACATCACCACCTCTCCCCCACCTCGTGACCCACATCACCACCTCCCCCCCACCTCGTGATCAACATCACCACCTCCCCCCCACCTCGTGATCCACATCCCCACCCCCACCCCTCACCTCGTGATTCACATCACAACCTCCCCTCTCACCCCGTGACCCACATCACAACCCCCCACCTCGTGATCCACATAACAACCACCCTCACATCCCCACCTCGTAATCCACATCACAACCTCCCCCCCACCTCGTGACTCACATCACCTTCCCCCTCCCACATCGTGATCCACATCACACCTCCCCCACCCACCTCGTGATCCACATCACACCTCCCCCACCCACCTCGTGACCCACATCGCCACCTCCCCCCCACCTCGTGATCCACATCACCACCTGCCCATCACCTCGTGACCCACATCACCACCTCCCCCCCACCTCGTGACCCACATCACCACCTCCCCCCCACCTCGTGACCCACATCACCACCTCCCCCCCACCTCGTGACCCACATCACCACCTCCCCAACACCTCGTGACCCACATCACCACCTCCCCCCACCTCGTGACCCACATCACAACTCCCCCCCACCTCGTGATCCACATCACCAACTCCCCCCCGACCTTGTGATCCACATCACCACCTCCCCCCCACCTTGTGATCAACATCACCACCTCCCCCCCACCTCGTGATCAACATCCCCACCTCCCCCCCACCTCGTGATCCACATCCCCCACCTCGTGATCAACATCACAACCTCCCCCCACATCCCCACCCCCCCCCACCTGGTGATCCACATCACAACCTCCCCCCACATCCCCACCTGGTGATCCACATCACCACCTCCCCCCCACCTCGTGATCCACATCACCACCTCCCCCCCACCTCGTGATCCACATCCCCACCCCCCCACCTCGTGATCCACATCACAACCTCCCCCCACATCACCACCTCGTGATCCACATCACAACCTCCCCCCCACCTCGTGATCCACATCACAACCTCCCCCCTCACCTCGTGATCCACATCACAACCTCCCCCCTCACCTCGTTATCCACATCACAACCTCCCCCCCACCTCGTGATCCACATCACCACTTCCCCCCCGCCTCGTGACACAAACCACCACCTCCCCCCCACTTCGTGACCCACATCACCCCCCCCACATCGTGACCCACATCACCTCCACCCCCCCACATCGTGATCCACATCACACCTCCCCCACCCACCTCGTGACCCACATCACCACCTCCCCCCCACCTCTTGATCCACATCACCACCTCCCCCCCACCTCGTGATCCACATCACAACCTCCCCCCCACCTCGTGATCCACATCACAACCTCCCCCCCACCTCGTGACCCACATCACCTCCCCCCCCACATCGTGACCCACACCACCTCCAACCCCCACATCGTGATCCACATCACCACCTCCCTCCCACCTCGTGACCCACATCACCACCTCCCCCCCACCTCGTGATCAACATCACCACCTCCCCCCCACCTCGTGATCCACATCCCCACCCACACCCCTCACCTCGTGATTCACATCACAACCTCCCCTCTCACCCCGTGACCCACATCACAACCCCCCACCTCGTGATCCACATCACCACCCCCCCACCACCTCTTGATCCACATAACAACCACCCTCACATCCCCACCTCGTAATCCACATCACAACCTCCCCCCCACCTCGTGACTCACATCACCTTCCCCCTCCCACATCGTGATCCACATCACACCTCCCCCACCCACCTCGTGATCCACATCACACCTCCCCCACCCACCTCGTGATCCACATCACAACCTCCCCCCTCACCTCGTGATCCACATCACAACCTCCCCCCTCACCTCGTGATCCACATCACAACCTCCCCCCTCACCTCGTGATCCACATCACCACCTCCCCCCACATCACCACCTCCCACCCACTTTGTGATCCACATCACAACCTCCCCCCTCACCTCGTGATCCACATACCAACTTCCCCTCACCTCGTGATCCACATACCAACTTCCCCCCACCTCGTGATCCACATCACAATCTCCCCCCCACCTCGTGACCAACATCACCACCTCCCCCCCGCCTCGTAACACAAATCACCACCTCCCCCCCGCCTCGTGACACAAACCACAACCTCCCCCCCACCTTGTGACCCACATCACCTCCCCCCACACATCGTGATCCACATCACACCTCCCCCACCCACCTCGTGATCCACATCAGCACCTCCCCCCCACCTTGTGACCCACATCACCACGTCCCCCCCACCTCGTGACCCACATCACCACCTCCCCCCCCACCTCGTGATCAACATCACCACCTCCCCCCCACCTCGTGATCCACATCCCCCCCCCCACCTCGTGATCAACATCACAACCTCCCCCCACATCCCCACCCCCCCCACCTGGTGATCCACATCACAACCTCCCCCCACATCCCCACCTGGTGATCCACATCACCACCTCCCCCCCACCTCGTGACCCACATCACCACCTCCCCCCCACCTCGTGACCCACATCACCACCTCCCCCCCACCTCGTGACTCACATCACCACCTCCCCCCCACCTCGTGACCCACATCACCACCTCCCCCCCACCTCGTGACCCACATCACCACCTCCCCAACACCTCGTGACCCACATCACCACCTCCCCCCACCTCGTGACCCACATCACAACTCCCCCCCACCTCGTGATCCACATCACCAACTCCCCCCCACCTCGTGATCCACATCACCACCTCCCCCCCACCTCGTGATCAACATCACCACCTCCCCCCCACCTCGTGATCCACATCCCCACCCCCCCCACCTCGTGATCAACATCACAACCTCCCCCCACATCCCCACCCCCCCCCACCTCGTGATCCACATCACAACCTCCCCCCACATCCCCACCTGGTGATCCCCATCACCACCTCCCCCCACCTCGTCATCCACATCCCCACCCCCCCACCTCGTGATCCACATCACAACCTCCCCCCACATCCCCACCTCGTGATCCACATCCCAACCTCCCCCCACATCCCCACCTCGTGATCCACATCCCAACCTCCCCCCACATCCCCACATCGTGATCCACATCCCAACCTCCCCCCACATCCCCACCTCATGATCCACATCCCAACCTCCCCCCACATCCCCACCTCGTGATCCACATCACAACCTTCCCCCCCACCCACCTCGTGACCCACATCACCACCCCCCCACCTCGTGACCCACATCACCACCTCCCCCCACATCCCCACCTCGTGTTCCACATCACAACCTTCCCCCCCCACCTCGTGACCCACATCACCACCTCCCCCAACATCCCCACCTCGTGATCCACATCACAACCTTCCCCCCCACCCACCCACCTCGTGACCCACATCACCACTTCCCCCCCACCTCGTGACCCACATCCCCACCTCCCCCCACCTCGTGACCCACATCACCACCTCCCCCCCACCTCGTGACCCACATCACCACCTCCCCAACACTTCGTGACCCACATCACAACCTCCCCCCACCTCGTGACCCACATCACAACTCCACCCCCACCTCGTGATCCACATCACCAACTCCCCCCCGACCTTGTGATCCACATCACCACCTCCCCCCTACCTCGTGACCCACATCACCACCTCCCCCCCACCTCGTGGCCCACATCACCACCCCCCCCCACCTCGTGACCCACATCACCACCTCTCCCCCACCTCGTAACCCACATCACCACCTCCCCCCCACCTCGTGATCAACATCACCACCTCCCCCCCACCTCGTGATCCACATCCCCACCCCCACCCCTCACCTCGTGATTCACATCACAACCTCCCCTCTCACCCCGTGACCCACATCACAACCCCCCACCTCGTGATCCACATAACAACCACCCTCACATCCCCACCTCGTAATCCACATCACAACCTCCCCCCCACCTCGTGACTCACATCACCTTCCCCCTCCCACATCGTGATCCACATCACACCTCCCCCACCCACCTCGTGATCCACATCACACCTCCCCCACCCACCTCGTGACCCACATCGCCACCTCCCCCCCACCTCGTGATCCACATCACCACCTGCCCATCACCTCGTGACCCACATCACCACCTCCCCCCCACCTCGTGACCCACATCACCACCTCCCCCCCACCTCGTGACCCACATCACCACCTCCCCCCCACCTCGTGACCCACATCACCACCTCCCCAACACCTCGTGACCCACATCACCACCTCCCCCCACCTCGTGACCCACATCACAACTCCCCCCCACCTCGTGATCCACATCACCAACTCCCCCCCGACCTTGTGATCCACATCACCACCTCCCCCCCACCTTGTGATCAACATCACCACCTCCCCCCCACCTCGTGATCAACATCCCCACCTCCCCCCCACCTCGTGATCCACATCCCCCACCTCGTGATCAACATCACAACCTCCCCCCACATCCCCACCCCCCCCACCTGGTGATCCACATCACAACCTCCCCCCACATCCCCACCTGGTGATCCACATCACCACCTCCCCCCCACCTCGTGATCCACATCACCACCTCCCCCCCACCTCGTGATCCACATCCCCACCCCCCCACCTCGTGATCCACATCACAACCTCCCCCCACATCACCACCTCGTGATCCACATCACAACCTCCCCCCCACCTCGTGATCCACATCACAACCTCCCCCCTCACCTCGTGATCCACATCACAACCTCCCCCCTCACCTCGTTATCCACATCACAACCTCCCCCCCACCTCGTGATCCACATCACCACTTCCCCCCCGCCTCGTGACACAAACCACCACCTCCCCCCCACTTCGTGACCCACATCACCCCCCCCACATCGTGACCCACATCACCTCCACCCCCCCACATCGTGATCCACATCACACCTCCCCCACCCACCTCGTGACCCACATCACCACCTCCCCCCCACCTCTTGATCCACATCACCACCTCCCCCCCACCTCGTGATCCACATCACAACCTCCCCCCCACCTCGTGATCCACATCACAACCTCCCCCCCACCTCGTGACCCACATCACCTCCCCCCCCACATCGTGACCCACACCACCTCCAACCCCCACATCGTGATCCACATCACCACCTCCCTCCCACCTCGTGACCCACATCACCACCTCCCCCCCACCTCGTGATCAACATCACCACCTCACCCCCACCTCGTGATCCACATCCCCACCCACACCCCTCACCTCGTGATTCACATCACAACCTCCCCTCTCACCCCGTGACCCACATCACAACCCCCCACCTCGTGATCCACATCACCACCCCCCCACCACCTCTTGATCCACATAACAACCACCCTCACATCCCCACCTCGTAATCCACATCACAACCTCCCCCCCACCTCGTGACTCACATCACCTTCCCCCTCCCACATCGTGATCCACATCACACCTCCCCCACCCACCTCGTGATCCACATCACACCTCCCCCACCCACCTCGTGATCCACATCACAACCTCCCCCCTCACCTCGTGATCCACATCACCACCTCCCCCCACATCACCACCTCCCACCCACTTTGTGATCCACATCACAACCTCCCCCCTCACCTCGTGATCCACATACCAACTTCCCCTCACCTCGTGATCCACATACCAACTTCCCCCCACCTCGTGATCCACATCACAATCTCCCCCCCACCTCGTGACCAACATCACCACCTCCCCCCCGCCTCGTAACACAAATCACCACCTCCCCCCCGCCTCGTGACACAAACCACAACCTCCCCCCCACCTTGTGACCCACATCACCTCCCCCCACACATCGTGATCCACATCACACCTCCCCCACCCACCTCGTGATCCACATCAGCACCTCCCCCCCACCTTGTGACCCACATCACCACGTCCCCCCCACCTCGTGACCCACATCACCACCTCCCCCCCCACCTCGTGATCAACATCACCACCTCCCCCCCACCTCGTGATCCACATCCCCCCCCCCCACCTCGTGATCAACATCACAACCTCCCCCCACATCCCCACCCCCCCACCTGGTGATCCACATCACAACCTCCCCCCACATCCCCACCTGGTGATCCACATCACCACCTCCCCCCCACCTCGTGACCCACATCACCACCTCCCCCCCACCTCGTGACCCACATCACCACCTCCCCCCCACCTCGTGACTCACATCACCACCTCCCCCCCACCTCGTGACCCACATCACCACCTCCCCCCCACCTCGTGACCCACATCACCACCTCCCCAACACCTCGTGACCCACATCACCACCTCCCCCCACCTCGTGACCCACATCACAACTCCCCCCCACCTCGTGATCCACATCAAAAACTCCCCCCCACCTCGTGATCCACATCACCACCTCCCCCCCACCTCGTGATCAACATCACCACCTCCCCCCCACCTCGTGATCCACATCCCCACCCCCCCCACCTCGTGATCAACATCACAACCTCCCCCCACATCCCCACCCCCCCCCACCTCGTGATCCACATCACAACCTCCCCCCACATCCCCACCTGGTGATCCCCATCACCACCTCCCCCCACCTCGTCATCCACATCCCCACCCCCCCACCTCGTGATCCACATCACAACCTCCCCCCACATCACCACCTCGTGACCCACATCACCACCTCCCCACCACCTCGTGATCCACATCCCCACCCCCCCACCTCGTGATTCACATCCCCCCCACCTCGTGATCCACATCCCAACCTCCCCCCACATCCCCACCTCGTGATCCACATCCCAACCTCCCCCCACATCCCCACATCGTGATCCACATCCCAACCTCCCCCCACATCCCCACCTCATGATCCACATCCCAACCTCCCCCCACATCCCCACCTCGTGATCCACATCACAACCTTCCCCCCCACCCACCTCGTGACCCACATCACCACCCCCCCACCTCGTGACCCACATCACCACCTCCCCCCACATCCCCACCTCGTGTTCCACATCACAACCTTCCCCCCCCACCTCGTGACCCACATCACCACCTCCCCCCACATCCCCACCTCGTGATCCACATCACAACCTTCCCCCCCACCCACCTCGTGACCCACATCACCACTTCCCCCCCACCTCGTGACCCACATCCCCACCTCCCCCCACCTCGTGACCCACATCACCACCTCCCCCCCACCTCGTGACCCACATCACCACCTCCCCAACACTTCGTGACCCACATCACAACCTCCCCCCACCTCGTGACCCACATCACAACTCCACCCCCACCTCGTGATCCACATCACCAACTCCCCCCCGACCTTGTGATCCACATCACCACCTCCCCCCTACCTCGTGACCCACATCACCACCTCCCCCCCACCTCGTGGCCCACATCACCACCCCCCCCCACCTCGTGACCCACATCACCACCTCTCCCCCACCTCGTGACCCACATCACCACCTCCCCCCCACCTCGTGATCAACATCACCACCTCCCCCCCACCTCGTGATCCACATCCCCACCCCCACCCCTCACCTCGTGATTCACATCACAACCTCCCCTCTCACCCCGTGACCCACATCACAACCCCCACCTCGTGATCCACATAACAACCACCCTCACATCCCCACCTCGTAATCCACATCACAACCTCCCCCCCACCTCGTGACTCACATCACCTTCCCCCTCCCACATCGTGATCCACATCACACCTCCCCCACCCACCTCGTGATCCACATCACACCTCCCCCACCCACCTCGTGACCCACATCGCCACCTCCCCCCCACCTCGTGATCCACATCACCACCTGCCCATCACCTCGTGACCCACATCACCACCTCCCCCCCACCTCGTGACCCACATCACCACCTCCCCCCCACCTCGTGACCCACATCACCACCTCCCCCCCACCTCGTGACCCACATCACCACCTCCCCAACACCTCGTGACCCACATCACCACCTCCCCCCACCTCGTGACCCACATCACAACTCCCCCCCACCTCGTGATCCACATCACCAACTCCCCCCCGACCTTGTGATCCACATCACCACCTCCCCCCCACCTTGTGATCAACATCACCACCTCCCCCCCACCTCGTGATCAACATCCCCACCTCCCCCCCACCTCGTGATCCACATCCCCCACCTCGTGATCAACATCACAACCTCCCCCCACATCCCCACCCCCCCCACCTGGTGATCCACATCACAACCTCCCCCCACATCCCCATCTGGTGATCCACATCACCACCTCCCCCCCACCTCGTGATCCACATCACCACCTCCCCCCCACCTCGTGATCCACATCCCCACCCCCCCACCTCGTGATCCACATCACAACCTCCCCCCACATCACCACCTCGTGATCCACATCACAACCTCCCCCCCACCTCGTGATCCACATCACAACCTCCCCCCTCACCTCGTGATCCACATCACAACCTCCCCCCTCACCTCGTGATCCACATCACAACCTCCCCCCCACCTCGTGATCCACATCACCACTTCCCCCCCGCCTCGTGACACAAACCACCACCTCCCCCCCACTTCGTGACCCACATCACCCCCCCCACATCGTGACCCACATCACCTCCACCCCCCCACATCGTGATCCACATCACACCTCCCCCACCCACCTCGTGACCCACATCACCACCTCCCCCCCACCTCTTGATCCACATCACCACCTCCCGCCCCACCTCGTGATCCACATCACAACCTCCCCCCCCACCTCGTGATCCACATCCCAACCTCTCCCCCACCTCGTGATCCACATCACCAACTCCCCCCCGACCTTGTGATCCACATCACCACCTCCCCCCCACCTTGTGATCCACATCACCACCTCCCCCCCACCTCGTGATCAACATCACCACCTCCCCCCCACCTCGTTATCCACATCCCCACCCCCCCTCACCTCATGATCAACATCACAACCTCCCCCCACATCCCCACCCCCCCACCTCATGATACACATCACAACCTCCCCCCACATCCCCACCTCGTGATCCACATCACCACCTCCCCCCCCACCTCATGATCCACATCACCACCTCCCCCCCCACCTCGTGATCCACATCCCCACCCCCCCACCTCGTGATCCACATCACAACCTCCCCCCACCTCGTGATCCACATCACAACCTCCCCCCCACCTCGTGATCCACATCACAACCTCCCCCCTCACCTCGTTATCCACATCACAACCTCCCCCCCAACTCGTGATCCACATCACCACTTCCCCCCCGCCTCGTGACACAAACCACCACCTTCCCCCACTTCGTGACCCACATCACCTCCCCCCCCACGTCCCCCCACCTCGTGACCCACATCACCACCTCCCCACCACCTCGTGATCCACATCCCCACCCCCCCACCTCGTGATTCACATCCCCCCCACCTCGTGATCCACATCCCAACCTCCCCCCACATCCCCACCTCGTGATCCACATCCCAACCTCCCCCCACATCCCCACATCGTGATCCACATCCCAACCTCCCCCCACATCCCCACCTCTTGATCCACATCCCAACCTCCCCCCACATCCCCACCTCGTGATCCACATCACAACCTTCCCCCCCCACCCACCTCGTGACCCACATCACCACCCCCCCACCTCGTGACCCACATCACCACCTCCCCCCACATCCCCACCTCGTGTTCCACATCACAACCTTCCCCCCCCACCTCGTGACCCACATCACCACCTCCCCCCACATCCCCACATCCCCACCTCGTGATCCACATCACAACCTTCCCCCCCACCCACCCACCTCGTGACCCACATCACCACCTCCCCCCCACCTCGTGACCCACATCACCACCTCCCCAACACTTCGTGACCCACATCACAACCTCCCCCCACCTCGTGACCCACATCACAACTCCACCCCCACCTCGTGATCCACATCACCAACTCCCCCCCGACCTTGTGATCCACATCACCACCTCCCCCCAACCTTGTGATCCACATCACCACCTCCCCCCCACCTCGTGATCAACATCACCACCTCCCCCCCACCTCGTGATCCACATCCCCACCCCCCCCCACCTCGTGATCAACATCACAACCTCCCCCCCACATCCCCACCCCCCCACCTCATGATCTACATCACAACCTCCCCCCACATCCCCACCTCGTGATCCACATCACCACCCCCCCCCCCACCCCGTGATCCACATCACCACCTCCACCCCAACTCGTGATCCACATCCCCACCCCCCCACCTTGTGATCCACATCACAACCTCCCCCCACATCACCACCTCGTGATCCACATCACAACCTCCCCCCCACCTCGTGATCCACATCACAACCTCCCCCCTCACCTCGTTATCCACATCACAACCTCCCCCCCACCTCGTGATCCACATCACCACTTCCCCCCGCCTCGTGACACAAACCACCACCTCCCCCCCACTTCGTGACCCACATCACCTCCCCCCCCACATCGTGACCCACATCACCTCCACCCCCCCACATCGTGATCCACATCACACCTCCCCCACCCACCTCGTGATCCACATCACCACCTCCCGCCCTACCTCGTGACCCACATCACCACCTCCCCCCCACCTCTTGATCCACATCACAACCTCCCGCCCCACCTCGTGATCCACATCACAACCTCCCCCCCACCTCGTGATCCACATCCTAACCCCCCCACCTCGTGATTCACATCCCCCCACCTCGTGATCCACATCCCCCCCACCTCGTGATCCAAATCCCAACCTCCCCACGCATCCCCCCCTCGTGACCCACATCCCAACCTCCCCCCACATCCCCACCTCGTGATCCACATCCCAACCTCCCCCCACATCCCCACCTCGTGATCCACATCCCAACCTCCCCGCACATCCCCACCTCATGATCCACATCCCAACCTCCCCCCAATACCCCACCTCGTGATCCACATCACAACCTTCCCACCCACCCCCCCACCTCGTAACCCACATAACCACCCCACCACCTCGTGACCCACATCACCACCTCCCCCCACCTCGTGACCCACATCACCACCTCCCCCCCACCTCGTGATCCACATTACCACCTCCCCACCCACCTCGTGACCCACATCACCACCTCCCCCCCCACCTCGTGACCCACATCACCACTTCCCTCCCCCCACCTCGTGACCCACATCACCACCTCCCCCCCACCTCGTGACCCACATCACCACCTCCCCCCTACCTCGTGACCCACATCACCACCTCCCCCCCACCTCGTGACCCACATCACCACCTCCCCCCCACCTCGTGACCCACATCACCACCTCCCCCCCACCTCGTGATCAACATCACAACCTCCCCCCACCTCGTGATCAACATCACAACCTCCCCCCACCTCGTGATCCACATCCCCCACCTCGTGATCAACATCACAACCTCCCCCCACATCCCCACCCCCCCCACCTGGTGATCCACATCACAACCTCCCCCCACATCCCCACCTGGTGATCCACATCACCACCTCCCCCCCACCTCGTGATCCACATCACCACCTCCCCCCCACCTCGTGATCCACATCCCCACCCCCCCACCTCGTGATCCACATCACAACCTCCCCCCACATCACCACCTCGTGATCCACATCACAACCTCCCCCCCACCTCGTGATCCACATCACAACCTCCCCCCTCACCTCGTGATCCACATCACAACCTCCCCCCTCACCTCGTTATCCACATCACAACCTCCCCCCCACCTCGTGATCCACATCACCACTTCCCCCCCGCCTCGTGACACAAACCACCACCTCCCCCCCACTTCGTGACCCACATCACCCCCCCCCACATCGTGACCCACATCACCTCCACCCCCCCACATCGTGATCCACATCACACCTCCCCCACCCACCTCGTGATCCACATCACCACCTCCCCCCCACCTCTTGATCCACATCACCACCTCCCGCCCCACCTCGTGATCCACATCACAACCTCCCCCCCCCACCTCGTGATCCACATCCCAACCTCTCCCCCACCTCGTGATCCACATCACCAACTCCCCCCCGACCTTGTGATCCACATCACCACCTCCCCCCCACCTTGTGATCCACATCACCACCTCCCCCCCACCTCGTGATCAACATCACCACCTCCCCCCCACCTCGTTATCCACATCCCCACCCCCCCTCACCTCATGATCAACATCACAACCTCCCCCCACATCCCCACCCCCCCACCTCATGATCCACATCACAACCTCCCCCCACATCCCCACCTCGTGATCCACATCACCACCTCCCCCCCACCTCGTGATCCACATCACCACCTCCCCCCCCACCTCGTGATCCACATCCCCACCCCCCCACCTCGTGATCCACATCACAACCTCCCCCCACCTCGTGATCCACATCACAACCTCCCCCCCACCTCGTGATCCACATCACAACCTCCCCCCTCACCTCGTTATCCACATCACAACCTCCCCCCAACTCGTGATCCACATCACCACTTCCCCCCCGCCTCGTGACACAAACCACCACCTCCCCCCCACTTCGTGACCCACATCACCTCCCCCCCCACATCCCCCCACCTCGTGACCCACATCACCACCTCCCCACCACCTCGTGATCCACATCCCCACCCCCCCACCTCGTGATTCACATCCCCCCCACCTCGTGATCCACATCCCAACCTCCCCCCACATCCCCACCTCGTGATCCACATCCCAACCTCCCCCCACATCCCCACATCGTGATCCACATCCCAACCTCCCCCCACATCCCCACCTCATGATCCACATCCCAACCTCCCCCCACATCCCCACCTCGTGATCCACATCACAACCTTCCCCCCCCACCCACCTCGTGACCCACATCACCACCCCCCCACCTCGTGACCCACATCACCACCTCCCCCCACATCCCCACCTCGTGTTCCACATCACAACCTTCCCCCCCCACCTCGTGACCCACATCACCACCTCCCCCCACATCCCCACATCCCCACCTCGTGATCCACATCACAACCTTCCCCCCCACCCACCCACCTCGTGACCCACATCACCACTTCCCCCCCACCTCGTGACCCACATCCCCACCTCCCCCCACCTCGTGACCCACATCACCACCTCCCCCCCACCTCGTGACCCACATCACCACCTCCCCAACACTTCGTGACCCACATCACAACCTCCCCCCACCTCGTGACCCACATCACAACTCCACCCCCACCTCGTGATCCACATCACCAACTCCCCCCCGACCTTGTGATCCACATCACCACCTCCCCCCAACCTTGTGATCCACATCACCACCTCCCCCCACCTCGTGATCAACATCACTACCTCCCCCCCACCTCGTGATCCACATCCCCACCCCCCCCACCTCGTGATCAACATCACAACCTCCCCCCACATCCCCACCCCCCCACCTCATGATCTACATCACAACCTCCCCCCACATCCCCACCTCGTGATCCACATCACCACCCCCCCCCCACCCCGTGATCCACATCACCACCTCCACCCCACCTCGTGATCCACATCCCCACCCCCCCACCTCGTGATCCACATCACAACCTCCCCCCACATCACCACCTCGTGATCCACATCACAACCTCCCCCCTCACCTCGTTATCCACATCACAACCTCCCCCCCACCTCGTGATCCACATCACCACTTCCCCCCCGCCTCGTGACACAAACCACCACCTCCCCCCCACTTCGTGACCCACATCACCTCCCCCCCCACATCGTGACCCACATCACCTCCACCCCCCCACATCGTGATCCACATCACACCTCCCCCACCCACCTCGTGATCCACATCACCACCTCCCGCCCTACCTCGTGACCCACATCACCACCTCCCCCCCACCTCTTGATCCACATCACCACCTCCCGCCCCACCTCGTGATCCACATCACAACCTCCCCCCCACCTCGTGATCCACATCCTAACCCCCCCACCTCGTGATTCACATCCCCCCACCTCGTGATCCACATCCCCCCCACCTCGTGATCCAAATCCCAACCTCCCCACGCATCCCCCCCTCGTGACCCACATCCCAACCTCCCCCCACATCCCCACCTCGTGATCCACATCCCAACCTCCCCCCACATCCCCACCTCGTGATCCACATCCCAACCTCCCCGCACATCCCCACCTCATGATCCACATCCCAACCTCCCCCCAATACCCCACCTCGTGATCCACATCACAACCTTCCCACCCACCCCCCCACCTCGTAACCCACATAACCACCCCACCACCTCGTGACCCACATCACCACCTCCCCCCACCTCGTGACCCACATCACCACCTCCCCCCCACCTCGTGATCCACATTACCACCTCCCCACCCACCTCGTGACCCACATCACCACCTCCCCCCCCACCTCGTGACCCACATCACCACTTCCCTCCCCCCACCTCGTGACCCACATCACCACCTCCCCCCCACCTCGTGACCCACATCACCACCTCCCCCCTACCTCGTGACCCACATCACCACCTCCCCCCCACCTCGTGACCCACATCACCACCTCCCCCCCACCTCGTGACCCACATCACCACCTCCCCCCCACCTCGTGATCAACATCACAACCTCCCCCCACCTCGTGATCAACATCACAACCTCCCCCCACCTCGTGATCCACAAAATCCCCACCCCCCCACCTCGTGATCCACATCACAACCTCCCCCCACATCCCCACCTCCCCACCTCGTGATCCACATCACAACCTCCCCCCCATCCCCACCCCCCCCCACCTCGTGAACCACATCACAACTTTCCCCCACATCACCACCTCGTGATCCACATCACAACCCTCCCCCCCACCTCGTGATCCAAATCACAACCTCCCCCCTCACCTCGTGATCCACATCACAACCTCCCCCCACCTCGTGATCCACATCACAACCTCCCCCCCACCTTGTGACCCACATCACCTCCCCCAAAACACATCGTGACCCACATCTCCTCAACCCCCCACATCTAAAATCCACATCACACCTCCCCCACCCACCTCGTGATCCACATCACCCCTCCCCCACCCACCTCGTGATCCACATCACCACCACCCCCCCACCTTGTGACCCACATCACCACCTCCCCCCCACCTCGTGATCCACATCACCACCTCCCGCCCCACCTCGTGATCCACATCACAACCTCCCCCCCCACCTCGTGATCCACATCCTCACCCCCCCCACCTCGTGATTCACAGCCCCCCACCTCGTGATCCACATCCCCTCCACCTCGTGATCCAAATCCCAACCTCCCCTCGCATCCCCCCCTCGTGACCCACATCCCAACCTCCCCCCACATCCCCACCTCGTGATCCACATCACAATCTTAATACCCCCACCCCACTACCTCGTTACCCACATCACCCCACCCCCCACCTCGTGACCCACATCACCACTTCCCCCCCACCTTGTGACCCACATCACCACGTCCCCCCCACCTCGTGACCCACATCACCACCTCCCCACCACCTCGTAATCCACATCCCCGCCCCCCCACCTCGTGATTCACATCCCTCCCACCTCGTGATCCACATCCCAACCTCCCCCACATACCCACCTCATGATCCACATCCCAACCTCCCCCCACATCCCCACCTCGTGACCCACATCACCACCCCCCCCACCTCGTGACCCACATCACCACCTCCCCCCACCTCGTGACCCACATCACCACCTCTCCCCCACCTCGTGACCCACATCACCACCTCTCCCCCACCTCGTGATCCACATCACCACCTCCCCCCCCACCTCGTGACCCACATCACCACCTCCCCCCCCACCTCGTGACCCACATCACCACTTCCCCCCCCCACCTCGTGACCCACATCACCACTTCCCCCCCCACCTCGTGACCCACATCACCCCCTCCCCCCCCACCTCGTGACCCACATCACCACCTCCCCCCCCCACCTCGTGACCCACATCACCACCCCCCCACCTCGTGACCCACATCACCACCTCCCCCCACATCCCCACCTCGTGTTCCACATCACAACCTTCCCCCCCCACCTCGTGACCCACATCACCACCTCCCCCCACATCCCCACATCCCCACCTCGTGATCCACATCACAACCTTCCCCCCCACCCACCCACCTCGTGACCCACATCACCACTTCCCCCCCACCTCGTGACCCACATCCCCACCTCCCCCCACCTCGTGACCCACATCACCACCTCCCCCCCACCTCGTGACCCACATCACCACCTCCCCAACACTTCGTGACCCACATCACAACCTCCCCCCACCTCGTGACCCACATCACAACTCCACCCCCACCTCGTGATCCACATCACCAACTCCCCCCCGACCTTGTGATCCACATCACCACCTCCCCCCCAACCTTGTGATCCACATCACCACCTCCCCCCACCTCGTGATCAACATCACTACCTCCCCCCACCTCGTGATCCACATCCCCACCCCCCCCACCTCGTGATCAACATCACAACCTCCCCCCACATCCCCACCCCCCCACCTCATGATCTACATCACAACCTCCCCCCACATCCCCACCTCGTGATCCACATCACCACCCCCCCCCCCCACCCCGTGATCCACATCACCACCTCCACCCCACCTCGTGATCCACATCCCCACCCCCCCACCTCGTGATCCACATCACAACCTCCCCCCCACATCACCACCTCGTGATCCACATCACAACCTCCCCCCTCACCTCGTTATCCACATCACAACCTCCCCCCCACCTCGTGATCCACATCACCACTTCCCCCCGCCTCGTGACACAACACACCACCTCCCCCCCACTTCGTGACCCACATCACCTCCCCCCCCACATCGTGACCCACATCACCTCCACCCCCCCACATCGTGATCCACATCACACCTCCCCCACCCACCTCGTGATCCACATCACCACCTCCCGCCTACCTCGTGACCCACATCACCACCTCCCCCCCACCTCTTGATCCACATCACCACCTCCCGCCCCACCTCGTGATCCACATCACAACCTCCCCCCCCACCTCGTGATCCACATCCTAACCCCCCCACCTCGTGATTCACATCCCCCCACCTCGTGATCCACATCCCCCCCACCTCGTGATCCAAATCCCAACCTCCCCACGCATCCCCCCCTCGTGACCCACATCCCAACCTCCCCCCACATCCCCACCTCGTGATCCACATCCCAACCTCCCCCCACATCCCCACCTCGTGATCCACATCCCAACCTCCCCGCACATCCCCACCTCATGATCCACATCCAACCTCCCCCCAATACCCCACCTCGTGATCCAACATCACAACCTTCCCACCCACCCCCCCACCTCGTAACCCACATAACCACCCCACCACCTCGTGACCCACATCACCACCTCCCCCCACCTCGTGACCCACATCACCACCTCCCCCCACCTCGTGATCCACATTACCACCTCCCCACCCACCTCGTGACCCACATCACCACCTCCCCCCCCACCTCGTGACCCACATCACCACTTCCCTCCCCCCACCTCGTGACCCACATCACCACCTCCCCCCCACCTCGTGACCCACATCACCACCTCCCCCCTACCTCGTGACCCACATCACCACCTCCCCCCCACCTCGTGACCCACATCACCACCTCCCCCCCACCTCGTGACCCACATCACCACCTCCCCCCCACCTCGTGATCAACATCACAACCTCCCCCCACCTCGTGATCAACATCACAACCTCCCCCCACCTCGTGATCCACAAAATCCCCACCCCCCCACCTCGTGATCCACATCACAACCTCCCCCCACATCCCCACCTCCCCACCTCGTGATCCACATCACAACCTCCCCCCCATCCCCACCCCCCCCCCCACCTCGTGAACCACATCACAACTTTCCCCCACATCACCACCTCGTGATCCACATCACAACCTCCCCCCCACCTCGTGATCCAAATCACAACCTCCCCCCTCACCTCGTGATCCACATCACAACCTCCCCCCACCTCGTGATCCACATCACAACCTCCCCCCCACCTTGTGACCCACATCACCTCCCCCAAAACACATCGTGACCCACATCTCCTCAACCCCCCACATCTAAAATCCACATCACACCTCCCCCACCCACCTCGTGATCCACATCACCCCCTCCCCCCACCCACCTCGTGATCCACATCACCACCACCCCCCCACCTTGTGACCCACATCACCACCTCCCCCCCACCTCGTGATCCACATCACCACCTCCCGCCCCACCTCGTGATCCACATCACAACCTCCCCCCCCACCTCGTGATCCACATCCTCACCCCCCCACCTCGTGATTCACAGCCCCCCACCTCGTGATCCACATCCCCTCCACCTCGTGATCCAAATCCCAACCTCCCCTCGCATCCCCCCCTCGTGACCCACATCCCAACCTCCCCCCACATCCCCACCTCGTGATCCACATCACAATCTTAATACCCCCACCCCACTACCTCGTTACCCACATCACCCCACCCCCCACCTCGTGACCCACATCACCACTTCCCCCCCACCTTGTGACCCACATCACCACGTCCCCCCCCACCTCGTGACCCACATCACCACCTCCCCACCACCTCGTAATCCACATCCCCGCCCCCCCACCTCGTGATTCACATCCCTCCCACCTCGTGATCCACATCCCAACCTCCCCCACATACCCACCTCATGATCCACATCCAACCTCCCCCCACATCCCCACCTCGTGACCCACATCACCACCCCCCCACCTCGTGACCCACATCACCACCTCCCCCCACCCTCGTGACCCACATCACCACCTCTCCCCCACCTCGTGACCCACATCACCACCTCTCCCCCACCTCGTGATCCAACATCACCACCTCCCCCCCCACCTCGTGACCCACATCACCACCTCCCCCCCCACCTCGTGACCCACATCACCACTTCCCCCCCCCACCTCGTGACCCACATCACCACTTCCCCCCCCCACCTCGTGACCCACATCACCCCCTCCCCCCCCACCTCGTGACCCACATCACCACCTCGTGACCCACATCACCACCTCCCCCCCCCCACCTCGTGACCCACATCACCACCTCCCCCCCCTCGTGACCCACATCGCCACCTCCCCCCTACCTCGTGACCCACATCACCACCTCCCCCCCACCTCGTGATCCACATCACCACCTGCCCCCCACCTCGTGACCCACATAACCACCTCCCCCCCACCTCGTGATCCACATCACCACCTGCCCCCCACCTCGTGACCCACATCAACACCTGCCCCCCACCTCGTGACCCACATAAATACCTCCCCCCCACCTCGTGACCCACATCAAAACCTCCCCCCCACCTCGTGACCCACATCACCACCTCCCCCCCACCTCGTGACCCACATCACCACCTCCCCCCCCACCTCGTGACCCACATCACCACCTCCCCAACACCTCGTGACCCACATCACCACCTCCCCCCACCTCGTGACCCACATCACCACCTCCCCCCACCTCGTGACCCACCCCACCACCTCCCCCCCACCTCGTGACCTACATCACCACCTCCCCCCCCCACCTTGTGACCCACATCACCACCTCCCCCCTCACCTCGTGATCCACACCACAACTCCCCCCCCCCACCTCGTGATCCACATAAATACCTCCCCCCCACCTCGTGACCCACATCAAAACCTCCCCCCCACCTCGTGACCCACATCACCACCTCCCCCCCACCTCGTGACCCACATCACCACCTCCCCCCCCCACCTCGTGACCCACATCACCACCTCCCCAACACCTCGTGACCCACATCACCACCTCACCCCACCTCGTGACCCACATCACCACCTCCCCCCACCTCGTGACCCACCCCACCACCTCCCCCCACCTCGTGACCTACATCACCACCTCCCCCCACCTCGTGATTCACATCACCACCTCCCCCCCACCTCGTGATCCACATCACCACATCCCCCCACCTCGTGATCCACATCACCACCTCCCCCCCACCTTGTGATCAACATCACCACCTCCCCCCCACCTCGTGATCCACATCCCCACACCCCCCACCTCGTGATCCAAATCACAACCTCCCCCACATCCCCACCCCCCACCTCGTGATCCACATCACAACCTCCCCCACATCCCCGTCCCCCCACCTCGTGATACACATCACAACCTCCCCCCACATCCCCACCTCGTGATCCACATCCCAACCTCCCCCCACATCCCCACCTCGTGATCCACATCCCAACCGCCCCCCACATCCCCACCTCATGATCCATATCCCAACCTCCCCCCAATACCCCACCTCGTGATCCACATCACAACCTTACCCCCCACCCACCCCCCCCACCTCGTGACCCACATCACCACCTCCCCCCCACCTCGTGATCCACCTCACCACCTCCCCCCCACCTCGTGATCCACTTCCCCACACCCCCCCACCTCGTGATCCACATCACAACCTCCCCCCACATCCCCACCCCCCCCACCTCGTGATCCACATCACAACCTCCCCCCACATCCCCGTCCCCCCCACCTCGTGATACACATCACAACCTCCCCCCACATCCCCACCTCATGATCCACATCCCAACCTCCCCCCACATCCCCACCTCGTGTTCCACATCCCAACCGCCCCCCACATCCCCACCTCGTGATCCACATCACAACCTTACCCCCCACCCACCCCCCCCACCTCGTGACCCACATCACCACCCCCCCACCTCGTCACCCACATCACCACCTCCCCCCACCTCGTGACCCACATCACCACCTCCCCCCACCTCGTGACCCACATCACCACCTCCCCCCCACCTCGTGATCCACATCACCACATCCCCCCCACCTCGTGACCCACATCACCACCTCCCCCCACCTCATGACCCAAATCACCACCCCCCCCCCCCACCTCACCATCTCCCCCCCCACCTCGTGACCCACATCACCACCTCCCCCCCACCTCGTGACCCACATCACCACCTCCCCCCCACCTCGTGACCAACATCACCACCTCCCCTCCACCTCGTGACCCACATCACCACCTCCCCTCCACCTCGTGACCCACATCACCACCTCCCCCCCACCTCGTGATCCACATCACAACCTCCCCCCCACCTCGTGATCCACATCACAACCTCCCCCCCACCTCGTGACCCACATCACCTCCCCCCCCACATCGTGACCCACACCACCTCCAACCCCCACATCGTGATCCACATCACCACCTCCCTCCCACCTCGTGACCCACATCACCACCTCCCCCCCACCTCGTGATCAACATCACCACCTCCCCCCCACCTCGTGATCCACATCCCCACCCCCACCCCTCACCTCGTGATTCACATCACAACCTCCCCTCTCACCCCGTGACCCACATCACAACCCCCCACCTCGTGATCCACATCACCACCCCCCCACCACCTCTTGATCCACATAACAACCACCCTCACATCCCCACCTCGTAATCCACATCACAACCTCCCCCCCACCTCGTGACTCACATCACCTTCCCCCTCCCACATCGTGATCCACATCACACCTCCCCCACCCACCTCGTGATCCACATCACACCTCCCCCACCCACCTCGTGATCCACATCACAACCTCCCCCCTCACCTCGTGATCCACATCACAACCTCCCCCCTCACCTCGTGATCCACATCACCACCTCCCCCCACATCACCACCTCCCACCCACTTTGTGATCCACATCACAACCTCCCCCCTCACCTCGTGATCCACATACCAACTTCCCCTCACCTCGTGATCCACATACCAACTTCCCCCCACCTCGTGATCCACATCACAATCTCCCCCCCACCTCGTGACCAACATCACCACCTCCCCCCCGCCTCGTAACACAAATCACCACCTCCCCCCCGCCTCGTGACACAAACCACAACCTCCCCCCCACCTTGTGACCCACATCACCTCCCCCCACACATCGTGATCCACATCACACCTCCCCCACCCACCTCGTGATCCACATCAGCACCTCCCCCCCACCTTGTGACCCACATCACCACGTCCCCCCCCACCTCGTGACCCACATCACCACCTCCCCCCCCACCTCGTGATCAACATCACCACCTCCCCCACACCTCGTGATCCACATCCCCCCCCCCACCTCGTGATCAACATCACAACCTCCCCCCACATCCCCACCCCCCCCACCTGGTGATCCACATCACAACCTCCCCCCACATCCCCACCTCGTGACCCACATCACCACCTCCCCCCCACCTCGTGACCCACATCACCACCTCCCCCCCACCTCGTGACCCACATCACCACCTCCCCCCCACCTCGTGACTCACATCACCACCTCCCCCCCACCTCGTGACCCACATCACCACCTCCCCCCCACCTCGTGACCCACATCACCACCTCCCCAACACCTCGTGACCCACATCACCACCTCCCCCCCACCTCGTGACCCACATCACAACTCCCCCCCACCTCGTGATCCACATCACCAACTCCCCCCCACCTCGTGATCAACATCACCACCTCCCCCCCACCTCGTGATCCACATCCCCACCCCCCCCACCTCGTGATCAACATCACAACCTCCCCCCACATCCCCACCCCCCCCCACCTCGTGATCCACATCACAACCTCCCCCCACATCCCCACCTGGTGATCCCCATCACCACCTCCCCCCACCTCGTCATCCACATCCCCACCCCCCCACCTCGTGATCCACATCACAACCTCCCCCCACATCACCACCTCGTGATCCACATCACAACCTCCCCCCCACCTCGTGATCCACATCACAACCTCCCCCTTCACCTCGTGATCCACATCACAACCTCCCCCCCACCTCGTGATCCACATCACCACTTCCCCCCCGCCTCGTGACACAAACCACCACCTCCCCCCCACTTCGTGACCCACATCACCCCCCCCCCACATCGTGACCCACATCACCTCCACCCCCCCACATCGTGATCC
>NW_027455474.1:0-36334 GCF_040206685.1 Ascaphus truei
ATGGTGGGTACAATTAGTAGAAAGCACATCTTGGGAACAATAGTTGTTAGCAGTGACTGTGGGTGTGGGACAGTAGCCACGAGTCAAAGTTTTTGAAATGCTTGATTTAAGTCGTGAATTTTAAGATTGGTCTTACATGTGGGTGGAAGAGGTTATGTTGGCATATACTGAGTGTGAGGAAGTTTCACATGTACGGTGCAGTGATGGAAAATGGTTTCAGGCAAGTGAGAGAACAGTAGAGGTGAAAGAAGTTTACAGGAGACAGTTATGGTTATAGTGCAAGAGACAAGCAAGGGCATAACGAGAGATCAAAGATGATATGCAAGAAGGAGCAGATTAATGGAGAGCCTTAACAAAAAGGTAAGGAGGAGAACTTTGTAGGTGATACAAAAACTTGATGGGATGCCAGGACAGGGATTTAAGGAGATGAGCAGAGACTGTTGTGGAAGAAAGTGAGATAATTCAAGCAGCAGAGTTTTGCATAGGAGAAAGTTGTGAAGCATGGAGGCCTGTTAGTAGTATGTTAAAATAACCTATAGGATAACAGTATACATTGGAGTTTTAGCAGTAGGTTGAGAGGGGAAAGGGAAGATCTTGGCAATATTACAGAGAAAGAGGCAACACATTTTACCCATAGCCGTGCATGTGAATGGAGATGGAATTGAAGAGCCAAATGTTACTCCTATGCAACATGTTTGATGACAAGATAGATGGTAGTACTGTTTACTGTGATGGAGAAAGGGGATAATATGAGCCCAGTTTTAGACATTAAGTTTAAGGCAGTGGAGTGCCATCCATGAGCATATAGCCAGGAGACAACCCAAGAGTAGGGACTGGATTGCAGGAGTGAGAACAGGGGTGGATAGATTTGTGTGTGTATCATCCGCATAGAGATTATATCTAAGGCCAAAAGCATTGATGAAGTCACCAAATGATAGTATGTAGAGAGAAAGAGAGATCTCAGAACAGAGACCTGATGTATACCCACAGACAGATCAATAGAAGACGAAGACATGTTAGCAACAGAGATGGAGAATGTGTGACAGGAAAGTTATGATGAAAACCAGGATAGAACTTTGTTACTGATACCAAGAGAGAGTTTAGAATATGAAGGAGGAGAGTGATTGAGAGCATCAAACGCAGCCGATAGATCAAGTAGGATTAGTAGGGAAAAACCTTGGGAATTAGCTTTAAGCACAGTCTGTAGAACGTGCTGTACGAAAGGCAGGTTGTAAAGGATCCAGGAGGGCATGTGATTTAAGAATGTTGACACTAGCAATTAGAAGGCAAACAGCATGAGGGATACAGAGCGGTAGTTAGTAAGGCACATAGGGTGTAGTTTGTTTCTGACAAAAGGGTGACCGCTACAGGCTTAAAGTAAGAGGGCAAAAATCCAAAGAATAGGGAGAAATTGAAGATGTGGGTGAGAGTGGGGACTAAGAGATGCAGTAAGGTGTGAGGGGATACGATCTAGAGGGCATGTGGTAGAGGGAGAATAGAAGATGATTAGCTTCCAGCTCTGTAAGAGAAGAAAAGGAGTCAAGTGCAGAAGGAGATTTGGGTAGAAGGAGAGAAGGGGGAAGGGACAGAAGGAATCTCCTTTTGGGTGGCATCCACCTTGCCTCTGAAGTAGTCAAATGCTTGAGGAAAAGTGTAGGAAGGATGGCAAGTGGGAGGAGAAGGTCAGTGGAGGGAGTCAAATACAGAGAAAAAAACAGCGTAAATTAAATTTGAGTGTTGATGAGTGTGGAAAAAAGTAGTGTATTTAGCCCTAGAGAGCAGCTTTATACAGGACAGGAGACATTTTTACTGTAGAAAAATCAAACAAAGTGTGAGATTTCCTCCGTAGGTATTAAGAACAGCGAGTGGAAGTGTGATGAGTGTGTTTGGGAATTTAGCCAAAGGTGTGGGTTAGAGGGATGAGTGTGTCAGAGCCTATAGGGGGCATATAGATAGGAGGATAGCATTGTAAGAGTTAATAAGATTGTTAGTTTAAGCAGAAAGAGAGAGAGAGAAGAGAGAAGAGAGGTTAGAGTAGATGTCAGAGGAGAGTTTAATTAAGCAGAGGCAAATCAGTGGGACAGGTAAGATGCAGTGAGGGGAATGACTGATTGTGACTGATGAGAGCAGAAGAGGTTATGTACAACTAGAGCCTTGTTAGTAAGAGTGGACATTCCAGAGGGCACAGGAGAAGGGAAGAGAAAAGTAAGGAAAGGAATGTGGATTACATTAGATAGGTTAACACTCTTAGTAGGGAGGCCTGATGTGTATATGAGCCGGTCCAAGATTATAAGAGATATCCCCCAACATCAGCGAGCATAGAAGGAGACACAGAGATAGGTGTAGAGAGAGACAGAGATAGGGATATGTAGAGAGAGAAGGGCGTCAAGAGAATGAGACAGATAGGCGTAGAGAGAGGAGACATAGAGAGAGGGGGCTTTGAGAGGGGGCGTAGAGAATGAGGGAAGGTGGAAGAGAATAGGATGTGCAGGAGAGCATTTCATTGAGCAGTGCAGAAATAGCTGCAATAGAGGTCTGTACAAATGGTGCTTTGTGTAGACACATGCAAAGGTAGGGGAAGGAAAGTGTATAGAACATGTGGATAAAAGCAGGAGTGTGGAAGTTAGAGAAATTAGAAAAGTTTTACAGAGCAGTGAGGAAACAGTAAACAGAAAGAACAAGAGAGGTTACATTGGGATGACGTGCTGTGGTAGAGAGAAATGCTAGGAGAGAGCCTCCAGATATTAGAGGACATGAATTGAGAGAGCAAATGTATAAATCAAAACCGGAGGGGGAGGTATAGCACGAAAGCTTGCACAGCAGTTGATGAAGATTATAGTCTTAAAGTTGCGTGTACCTGTCAGGGCACTCAAGAAGGTCAATGCTCACAAGTGCAGAGTTCATGAAGAAATGCTGAATCCAGTTCCCCTCCAATTTAATTTTAATATAACTTTTTCATTCTTCATTACTGCAAAAAGCAAACAAAACAAAACCACATTGCATTACTATTTTCAAAATGGATTGAATGACATATTCAACAGTAACTGTGTGATGCCAATATTGCCTTCTCACTCGTAGGCCAGTACGGTCAGGTACCCAGTACTGATAAAACAATAAGTGCCCGTACTAAGTACCAATATGAATTATAAGGAAATGTAAAATCTCCAGGTCTCTCTCCATCTCTGCAACAGATATATGGATAAGCCCATATTAAGGCATCACGTGACCGGAGCCGTCACTGACTGGGTATACGCAAAGATGCAGGGAGATGCAAAGAAAGGGAGGGAGAGAGACAGGGAGAAGATGGGAAACGGAGGGAGGCACGGATGGCAGGCCTCTCTCTTTCACTGGTGCATGCAAGGAGCTGGTCCCAACATCCACAAAGTGTGTGTGTATTATTGGTTGTGTTTTATGGCGGTAGGAGGATAGTGTGTATATTGTGTGTGTGTGGGAGTATTATATTGTGTGTAGGGTATTATAGTGTGTATATTATGTTGAGGTGCAGAGGAGAGTGTTAGATTGGGTATCTTGTGTTAGGGGGTATTGTGTATATTGTGTTTAAGACTATAATATTATTGGGGAGATTATTATTGAGGAGGTATTAAAGTGTGTATTGTGGGGAGTATTAGTGTATGTATTATTTGTGGGTGACAGATGCTGTGGGTAGGCCAAGAGTACGGGCCAGACTAAGGTGGAGACTTTCTGTACTCTGCATACAGGACTCTACATGCACTGCAGAGGTGAAATTCCCCCAACTCCAATTTGCTACACTCTCCAAGAGAGAATATTGTGATCAGAGGTGGAAGATGAGCAGGGTCACTGCCCAGGGAGTAGCCTGTCAGGGGGCATGGAAATCTCTTTTGGTGCGTATGTTGCCACGTGGCATTGATTGACCGGTCAATTAGCACTGCTTCCTATCACAGTGACATGATCCGGTGCTGTGATCGGTTGCAGCGCTGACCAAGGTGTGTTAGTGCAGCAATTTACAGGGAGGGAAAAGAGGTTGTGGGTGACAGATGCTGGGGGTAGGCCAAGAGTACGGGCCAGAGCAAGGTGGAGATATTCTGTACTCTGCATGCCCATCCTGCATGCCCAGGACTCTGCATGCATGCCAGTGGCTGTGGGGTGTGTGTGTGTAGGTATGCCAAGTGTCAGTGTGCATAAGTAAGTGTGCTGTGTGTGTAAGTAAGTTTGCCTGTGTGGCAGGAGGTGTAGGGGGGTGGGGGGCGGGGGGCGGTTCAGCTGGAGGACTTTACCCAGCACAAAAGCACATAGATGCCTCTGATTATATCACCCCAAATGCTGATAATATCCTGCTGTAGATGCACTTTACAGAAGATGATACAGATGTCATCAGTGTTTGGTGGGTTCATTAAATCAATCCATCATATAATAGCCACACTGTGCATATGATGTACTGAATCAGTAACACCAATCACAGGAAGACATCTCCATGGTAGGGGTAGTGTTGAAGTTAACAAAATATGTCCAGCACTGTGGTGTGGAGCCCATACATAATAATTGTGCACATTACCAGAACAACATATTGTCAACTGCATGATCATTTTGCTGTTGTAGTAGATCCGTCTCTTCGGTGTTCACTGCAATAAAAGTAAGACATTGCATTAATATTACAGAAGTTTGGGGGCTGAAATCCCACTATGCTAATGACAGTTTCCCTTTGCATAAGATTCTTGTGATTATATCTCAATGATGATCAATAACAACTACATCATAACACAGCTGCTCTATACAGAATATGTATTTGCCATCAATGGTCATGGAGGCAATATGTCACACAATGTACATATATAGCAAGGATTATTTCTTCCTCTGGTGTATTATGATGGGAGGGTGAGATTCTGCATTATCAGCATCAGTAAATCTGTAGGAAACTGAGTGATATTCTATTTTTTGATGCAATATTAGGGTAAAATAAAGCTTGCTGTATCTATAGCCATGCTCTACCCATGATGTGCTGAATCAATGACTGCAGAGCGATTTAGAGTGGTAAACATGACTTGAACTCATCTCTGAATAGAGGGTAGCACAGTAGTGCAGAGTAGAAGGTGAATGTATCTCAAATGGAAACCCTTAGCAGCTGTGTGGGGAGTAGACAGTACAGACTGACCAAGTAAATAGTAAAAAGTAGTAACTTCAACATTACTTGGTTTTGTTCTCCACTCCTGTTTTTCTGTTCTTTAAATCACTAATACTGATGCCATATGTAACCTGTACTGAGAGTTATATACTCTACTGGCCTAGATCAAATTAAATGATGCAAACAGGATCCCTCCCACTCAAGATTCATATGATTGCACCACCTCAACCTTTCATAGCAATAACATAGAACTGCAGCAGTGCGCTACTGCACATGTTCTTGTTATGAATGGTAGTAGATGTGGTCCTTGGGTCAGTACTTCATACTGTAGCCACACTCTATTCATGATGTATTGAATCAACAAAAATCTGCATGGTACAGATCACAGGAAGGGGTGGAGTAGAGGTGAATATGTCCAATGCGAAACCCTTAGCAGCCGGATTTTTTGGAGTCAATAAAACGACAAATACTAAATGAGAAATATACACATTGCTTATCTGTCTCTGTGTAGTCATTTTCCTCCTCTTCAACTGTCCTTCAATTTTCTATTTTGCAAGAAAATGAACACATGGCTTCAATATTCACTTCTGTTCTGCAGTCTTTCCTCTTGAAATAAAAAAGTTAAGCATTGCATTATTATTATTATAATTATTATTGACGATACATACAATGAACCTTGCTCCAAACCATGTGATACAAAGCAAATCCACCTCCCTCCCACAGCTGTGCTCCTTCTAGAGCTTCTACCACACAAGTTATTCATGTCAGTGAAACTGTACTGCAGTCCCGGTCTGCACACAATCTACTGAATCAATGACATCACACTGTGTCACACAATGTCATGCTAACGACAGGAAACAATCTTTGTATATATCTTTGTATATATAATAATAATAATAATAATAATAATAATAATAATAATAATAATAATAAAAAAAATAAGACAGGACAGACACTCCTACATTGCAATCAATAGAAAATAACTGGGACAGGCACTTCAAGGATGCATACGGTCCCGGATAAACTGTAGCTACCTATACACGTGTGCCTTGTCTCTAGACTCTGCATATATCTCTATTTATATACCACCCATTGTGTACTCAGCGCTTTACAAGAGAGACCAAAAAGTACAGGAAATTATTATACAATAAGTTCAACAAACAAAAACAGACAATAGGAAAGTAAATCCCTGTCCTGGGTAGTTTACAATCTAAGAGAAATGTAAGGAGACTTATAGAGAGACAACAGGTGGGGGAACAAGTGCAGTAGATGACAATGCTTGTCCTTAATGGTGGGTACTTGTAGTATAAAGCACTTCTTGGGAACAATAGTTAGTGACTGAATGAGTGACAGTAGCAACGAGTAAAAGCTATTGAAATGCTTCATTTAAGTTGTGAATTTTAAGGTTGATCTTAAATGTGGGTGGAAGAGGGTATGTTGGCATATACTGAGTGTGTGTGAGTTTCACAGGTAAATTGATGGGAAAGGGTTTCAGGCAAGAGAGCGAGTGCGCAGTAGAGGTGTAAGAAGTATAATGGAGACAGTTATTAGTAGAGCTTAGGAGACGAGGAAGGGCATAACGAGACCAAAGATGATATGTAGGAAGGAGCAGATGAATAGAGAATAGTGTTGGACTGGGTCCTCAACTATAAAAAAATGGGTAACGGGTACCCGGCCAAAATGAAAGGTTCTACCCGGTCGGGTACACGGTTTGGCACTTACCTTCCGGGTGGCAGTGACATCTAGGATCAGCAGCAGTCCTGTGACGGTGGCAGCATCTGTGGTGTCTTCAGCCGGCGGGGGAGCTGCAGGCTCACAGACACAGCTTACCTGCTTCGGTGCTGTGGAAGTGATTCCTGCAGCTCCCCCCGCCAGGTGAAGACACCTCTGATGCTGCCAACATCAGAGGACTGCTGCTGCTGATCCTAGATGTCTTAGGAAAGGTAAGTATAAAAGATTATTTCCAGCTGCCCTGACATTACCCGACGCCGGGTATTACCCGGCCAAGTCCACTTCTCAGTGGCCGGTTTCGAGTAATGTCCGGGTAGCTGGAAATGTGTCGGGTAACGCCGGGTACTCGGTACACCACTAATAGAGAACCTTAACAAAAAGGTAAGGAGGAGAACTTTGTAGGTGATCTGAAACTTGATGGGAAGCAAGGAGAGGGATTTAAGGAGGAGGAGATGAGCAGATACTGTTGTGGGAGAAAGGGAAATTATTCAAGCAGCAGAGTTTTGGATAGATTGCAAATGAGAAAGTTGTGAAGCAGGGAGCCCTGTTAGCAGTATGTTAACCCATACGATAAGGGCATGCATTGGCGTTTTAGCAGTAGATTGACAGAGAAAAGGGCAAATCTTGGAAATATTACAGAGAAAGAATCAACAAACTTTAGCCAGTGTCGTGAATGAAGATGGAAAGGGAAGAGTCAAATGTTACTCCTAGGCAATGTGCTTTCATGACAGGATGATGGTAGTACTGTTTACTGCGATGGAGAAAGGTGATATTAGGCCAGATTTAGGGGGAAATATGAGGAGCTCAGTTTTAGACATTAGGTTTAAGGCAGAAGAGTGTCATCCATGGAGGATATAGCCAGGAGGCCACCCGAAACTAGGAACTAAATTGCAGGAGTGACGGTAGGGTGGATAGGTGTGTGTATCATCTGCATAGAGATGATATCAAGGGCCAAAATAGTTGATAAGGTCAACTAGTGATAGTATGTAGTGAGAGAGGTCCCAGAACAGAGTCCTGAGGTATACCAACAGACAAAACAACAGGAGACAAAGACACGTTAGCAACAGAGATGGAGAATGTGTGATGGAGAAGTATGATGAAAACCAGGATATAAGTTTGCTGCGGATACGAAGAAAGAGTTTAGAATATGAATGAGAAGAGTGATTGACAGTATCAAAAGCAGAAGAGAGATCAAGCAGGATTAGTAAGTAAAATGGACCTTGGGAATTTTCTTTATGTACATAATTGGTTACATTGGGAAAGGCAGATTGTGAAGGGCCCAGAGGAGCATGTGATTTAAGAATGTTGATCAAACGGAGATCACAAGACGTTCTAGCAATTAGGAGGCAAATGGTAGGACGGATACAGGGCGATAGTTAGAAATTCACACAAGGTCAAGGTTATTTTTGAGAATAGGGGTGACCACTGCATGCTTAAAAGGAAGAGTTGAAAGAGCCAAAGGATATGGAGGAATTGAAGATGTGGGTGAGAGTGAGAGTGAGAATATAGGATTGAGAGGGCATGTGGTAGAGGGAGAAGAGAAGATCAGGTTCCAGCTTTGTGACAGGAGAAAAGGAGTCAAGAGTGCAATGAGATCTAGATAGAAAAAGAGAGAGGGGGAAGGGAGAGAACGAATCTACTTGTGGATGGCATCCACCTTGCCTCAAGTGAGCAAAGGCTTGAGGAGAAATAAAGGATGGATGTTAAGTGGGAGGAGAAAGTCAGTGGTGGGACTCAAATACATAGAAGACAGTGTGAATTAAATTGGAGTGTTGATGAGTGAGGAAAAAGTAGTGTTTGACCTTAAAAAAAGGAGCAGAGTTTTACAGAACAGGACAAAGGTTTAGTGTAGAAAATCAGACTGTGAGATTTCCTCCATAGGTGTTAAGAGCAGCAGTGTGATGTGATGAAGTGTGATGAGAGCGTGCTTGTGAATTAAACCAATGCATGGGTTAGGCTGCGTCTATAGTAAGCACGCAACAGAAGGCAAAGTTAGCGCATGCCTGTCGCTCCAGCAATCCCCGCACTGAGGTCCGAGGCGACGGGGAAGCCCTGCATCGCTCGCACGCACTGTGGACGACCAAGCGTGTGCCCATGATAATCACGGCCTTAGAGGGATGAGTGTGTCAGAGCCTAGAAGGGGCATATAGATGATGGAGGAGGAGGGAGGAGGAGATGATAGCATTGTAAGAGTTAACAAGATAGTTAGTTTAAGCAGAAAGTGAGGAGAGGTTAGAGATAAGGGTAGATGTCAGAGGAGAGAGTTCAATTAAGCTGAGGTATCGAGTAGGACAGGGGTGAGGGGAATGAGAAGTGGTGGATGATGAGAGCAGAAGAGGTCATGTACAAATAGACCATGTTAGTCGTAGAGCAGACATTCCAGAGGGCACGTGAGAAGGGAAGAGTAAAGTGAGACAAGGAATGTGGATTACATTAGATGGGTTAATACGCTTAGCAGGGAGGTGGAGAGAGAGGCAAGAGGCAGAGGGTGGTGTAGGGGTAGAGGAAGAGATGTTGCATGTACCTTGTCAGAACATTAAAGAACGTCAATTCACACTGGTGCAGAGTTGATGATGAAATGCTGAATCCAGTTCACGTCCAATTCAATTTTAACAGAACTTTTTCATTCTTCATTACTGCAAAAAAAAAAGTAAAAAACAATGCATTACTATTTTCAAAATGGATTGAATTCCCCCACCAATGACTATGTGTTACCAATATATCCCTCTCAGTCCCACTGCAGCACATACTGTACCAGTGTGAAAGTAAGAAGGTACACAGTACCGGTAAAACAATACGTGCCGGTACTATGCACCATATGAATTATAAGGGGATGTAAATCTCCCAGTCTCTCTCCATATCCGCAACAGAGCGGGCTCCGGTCAGTGGCATGGATGCCCATATATGGGTATGCTCATATTTGGGCATCCCATGTCACTGACCGGAGCCGGCTCTGAGTATAGGGATATATGCGGAGACGCAGAGGTGCAAGGAAATGGGAGGAGGCACGGTGAGAAACAGGGAGAGACCACAGGAAGATAGAGGGCAACAACTTCCACAAGGTACTTGTATGGGTATAATTGTTTGTATTTTGTGCAGAGGGGGTAATTTCAGATAAAATACAATTCTCCACCCTCTACGAAACAATTCCACTTTGTTCAGTAAGCCAGAAAGTCTTGGTCCCATGTGGACTGAATTTAATGCAAATAAGGTCCTTAATACACAAGTAAAGAATAAAGTTACTTATTCTCTACTGTAAGAAGTGCCACATTGCCCACTATTTGGGTCCTGTGCCCAGATTGTGACCATGCATGGCAGAGGTGAGATTCCCCCAACTCCAATTTGCTACACTCTCCAAGAGAGATAATTGTGATCAGAGGTGGAACTAGGGGAGGGTGTGAGCAGGGTCACTGCCCAGGGAGTAACCTGACTGGGGGCACGGAAATCTCATTTAGTGCATATGTTGCGGCACTGCATTGATTGACCGGTCAATCTGCACTGCTGCCTGTCACAGTGACATCTTGATCGGGCACTGTGATCAGCTATAGCACTGACCCAGGTGAGATAGTTCAGCACTTTACAAGGAGGGAACAGATGTTGTGGGTGACAGATGCTGGAGGTAGGCCAAGACTGTTGGCCAGAGTAACGTGGAGACTTACTGCACTCTGCATGCCCATCCTCTCCCTGACATCAGGGGAAGGAAGTGGCCCTGGGGTGTGTGTAGGTATGCCAGATGTCAGTGTATGCATAAGTAAGTATGCCTGTGTAGTGGGAGGTGTAGGGGCGTTAAGCTGGAGGACTTAAAACAGGCACAAAAGCACATAGATACCTCTGATTATACCGCACCAAATGCTGATAATATCATGCTGTAGCTGCACTTTACAGAAGATGATGCAGATGTCATCATTGGTTGGTGGGTTCATTAAATCAATCCATCATATCATAACCACACTGTGCATATGATGTACTGAATCAGTAACACCAGGAAGACATCTCCATGTTAGGAGTAGAGTTGAAGTTAACAGAATATGTCCAGCACTGTGGTGTGTAGCCCATAAATAATAATTGTGCACATTACCAGAACAACATACTGTCAACTGCAAGATCATTTTGCTGCTTGTAGCGTATGCTCATCCTGTACAGTGTTGTAGTAGATCCGTCTCTTCAGTGTTCACTGCAACAAAAGTAAGACATTGCATTAATATTACAGACGTGTGGGGGCTGAAATCTCACTTCGCTGCGGACAATTTCCCTTTGCATAAGATTCTTGTGATTATGTCAATGATGATCAATAACTGCATCATAACACAGCCGCTCTATACAGAAGATGTACTTGCTCTCATTGGTCATTGAGGTAATACGTCACACAATGTACAGATATAGCAAGGATTATTTCTCCCACTTGTGCATTATGGCATTATGATGGGAAATGTTGTGAGATTCTGCATTATCAGCATCACTGAATCTTTTGGAAATTAAGTGATATTCTATGTTTTAATGCAATATTATGGGTGATCAGCCGGTAAAATAATAATAGCTTGCTGTATCTGTAGCCATGCTCTACCCATGATGTGCTGAACCAATGACTGCAGAGAGATTCAGAGTGCTAAACATGACTGGAACGCATCTCTGAATAATGGGCAGCAAAGCAGTGCAGAATAGGAGGTGAAAGTATTTAAAATGGAAGATCCTTAGCAGCTGTGTGGAGAGTAGACAGTACAGACTGACCAAGTAAATGGTAAAAGGAGTAACTTCAACATTACTTGGCTTTGTTCTCCACATTGAAGCTTTCCTCCTCTTTAAATCACTAATACTGATGCCATGTGTAACCTGTACTGAGAGTTATATAATCTACTGGCCTAGATGAAACCATATGATGCAAACAGGATCCATCCCACTCCAGATTCATAGAATTGAACCACCTCAACCTTTCATAACAATCACATAGAACTGCAGCTGTGCGCTACTGCACATGTTCTTGTTATGAATGGTAGTAGATGTGGTCCTTGGGTCTTTACTTCATACTGTAGCCACCCTCTACTCATGATGTATTGAATCAACGAAAACTTGCATGGTTCAGATCACAGGAAGGGGTAGAGTAGAGATGAAAATATTCAATGTGAAACCCGTAGCAGCCGGATTGTGTGGAGTCAATAAAACGACAAATACTAAATGGTAAATGAGAAATATACACATTGCTTATCTGTCTCTGTGTAGTAATTTTCCTTCTCTTCAACTGTCCTTCAAATTTTCTCTTTTGCAAGAAAAGGAACACATGGCTTCAATATTCACTTCTGTTCTGCAGTCATCCCTCCTGAAATAAAAGTTAAGCATTGCATTGTTATTATGATAATACATACAATAAACCTTGCTCCAAACCATTTGATGCAAAGCAAATCCACCTCCCACCCACAGCTGTGCTCCTTCTAGAGCATGCATGTCAAACTCCAGTCCTCGAGGGTCCCAAACAGGCCAGGTTTTCAGTAGGGATATCCTGAAAACCTGGCCTGTTTGCTGCCCTCGAGGACTGGAGTTTGACATCCTTGTTCTTGAGCTTCTACCACGCAAGTCATCCATGTGAGTGACACTGTACTGCAGTCCTGGTCTGCACACAATCTACTGAATCAATGACATCACACTGTAAAGGCAATCTACAAGATGTATTAGTTGTCCACACTTCCGAAATGTTACTTTTATGTCCAAATCACTTATTCCCATGACCTGATATTTGTATTTGTTATTTATAGGATTGTCACAAAGAGTTGATGAGGTCACCAAATGATAGTATGTAGAGAGAAAGAGAGATCTCAGAACAGAGCCCTGATGTATACCCACAGACAGATCAATAGAAGACGAAGACATGTTAGCAACAGAGATGGAGAATGTGTGACAGGAAAGTTATGATGAAAACCAGGATAGAACTGTGTTACGGATACCAAGAGAGAGTTTAGAATATGAAGGAGGAGAGTGATTGAGAGCATCAAACGCAGCAGATAGATCAAGTAGGATTAGTAGGGAAAAGTGACCTTGGGAATTTGCTTTAAGCACAGTCTGTAGAACGAGCTGTACGAAAGGCAGGTTGTAAAGGATCCAGGAGGGAATGTGATTTAAGAATGTGGACATTCTAGCAATTAGGAGACAAACAGCAGGAGGGATACAGGGCGGTAGTTAGTAAGGCACATAGGGTGTAGGTTGTTTCTGAGAAAAGGGTGACCACTACAGGCTTAAAGTAAGAGGGTAAAGAGCCAGAGAATAGGGAGGAATTGAAGATGTGGGTGAGAGTGGGGACTAAGAGATGCAGTAAGGTGTGAGGGGATACGATCTAGAGGGCATGTGGTAGAGGGAGAAGAGAAGATGATTAGCTTCCAGCTCTGTAAGAGAAGAAAAGGAGTCAAATGCAGAAGGAGAATTAGGTAGAAGGAGAGAAGGGGGAAGGGACAGAAGGAATCTCCTTGTGGGTGGCATCCACCTTGCCTCTGAAGTAGTCAAATGCTTGAGGAGAAGTGAAGGAAGGATGGCAAGTGTGAGGAGAAGGTTAGTGGAGGGAGTCAAATACAGGGAAAAAAAGACAGCGTAAATTAAATTTGAGTGTTGATGAATGTGAAAAAAAAGTAGTGTGGTTTGGCCCCAGAGAGCAGCTTTATACAGGACTGGAGACATTTTTACTGTAGAAAAATCAAATATCAATTGTGTGATTTCCTTCATAGGCATTAAGAACAGCGAGTGGAAGTGTGATGAACATGTTTGGGAATTTAGCCAAGGGTGTGGGCTAGAGGGACAAGTGTGTCAGAGCCTAGAGGGGGCATATAGATAGGAGGATAGCATTGTAAGAGTTAATAAGATTGTTAGTTTAAGCGGAAAGAGAGAGAGAGCAGAGAGGTTAGAGTAGATGTCAGAGGAGAGTTTAATTAAGCAGAGGCAAATCAGTGGGACAGGTAAGATGGGGTGAGGGGAATGACTGATTGTGAATGATGAGAGCAGAAGAGGTCATGTACAACTAGAGCCTTGTTAGTCAGAGAACGGACATTCCAGATGGCATAGGAGAAGGGAAGAGAAAAGTAAGGAAAGGAATGTGGATTACATTAGATAGGTTAACACTCTTAGCAGGGAGGCCCGATGTGTATATGAGCAGGTTCAAGATTATAAGAGATATCCCACACATCAGCAAACATAGAAGGAGACACAGAGATAGGTGTAGAGAGAGACAGAGATAGCTCTATGTAGAGAGAGAGGGACGTAGAGAGAATGAGACAGATAGGCGCAGAGAGAGGGGGCGCAGAGAGAGGAGGCGCCAAAAGAGGGGGCGCAGAGAGAGGGGGCCCAGAGAATAGGATATTAAAGAGTGCTTTTCATTGAGCAGTGCAGAAATAGCTGCAATAGAGGTCTGTACAAATGGTGCAGTGTGTAGACACATGCAAAGGTAGGGGAAGGAAAGAGGAGAACATGTGGATAAAAGCAGGAGTGTGGAAGTTAGAGAAATTAGAAAAGTTTAACAGAGGAGTGAGGAAACAGCAAGCAGAAAGAACAAGAGAGAGGTTACATTGGGATGACGTTCTGTGGTAAAGAGAAAATGCTAGGAGAGAGCTTTCAAATATTAGAGGACATGAATTGAGGGAGCAAATGTATAAATCAAAACCTGAGGGGGAGGTATAGCACGAAAGCTTGCACAGCAGATTATAGTCTTAATGTTGCGTGTACCTGTCAGGGTATTCAAGAAGTTAAATTCTCACAAGTGCAGAGTTCATGATGAAATGCTGAATCTAGTCCCCCTCCAATTTAATTTTAATATAACTTTTCCATTCTTCATTACTGCAAAAAGCAAACAAAACAAAACCACATTGCATCACTATTTTCAAAATGGATTGAATGGCATATTCAACAGTGACTGTGTGATGCCAATATTCCCCACTCACTCGTAGTGAAGCACATATTGTACTAGTGTTGAAAGTAGGCCGGTAGAGTCAGGTACGCAGTACTGATAAAACAATAAGTGCCCGTCGTAAGTACCAGCTCCGCAACAGTGCGGGCATCACATTAGTGACGTGGATGAACATATATGGATAAGCCCATATTAAGGCATCACGTGACCAGAGCCGTCACTGACTGGGTATACGTAAAGACGCAGGGAGATGCAAGGAAAGGGAGGGAGAGAGACAGGGAGAAGATGTGAAACGGAGGAAGGCACGGATGGAGGGAGTTCTTCCGAGCTTCTGCGGGCCTCTCTCTTTCACTGGTGCATGCCGGGAGCTGGTCCCAACATCCACAAAGTGTGTGTGTATTATTGGTTGTATTTTATGGGGGTAGGAGGGTAGTGTGTATATTGTGTGTGTGGGAGTATTATATTGTGTGTAGAGGTGCAGAGGAGAGTACTAGATTGTGTATCTTGTGTAAGGGTGTTGTGTATATTGTGTTTGGAGCTATAATATTATTGGGGAGATTAGTATTGAGGAGGTATTATAGTGTGTATTGTGGGGAGTATTAGTGTGTGTATTGTTTGTGGGTGACAGATGCTGGTGGTATGCAGCAATCCCTGCACTGAGGTCCGAGGCGGCTCTGCATCGCTCGCACACACTGTGGATGACCAAGCATGTGCCCATGATAATCATGGCCTTAGAGGGATGAGTGTGTCAGAGCCTAGAAGGGGCATATATATGATGGAGGAGGGAGGAGGAGGAGGGAGGAGGAGGAGATGATAGCATTGTAAAAGTTAACAAGATAGTTAGTTTAAGCAGAAAGTGAGGAGAGGTTAGAGATAAGGGTAGATGTCAGAGGAGAGAGTTCAATTAAGCTGAGGTATCGAGTAGGACAGGGGTGAGGGGAATGAGAGGTGGTGGATGAGAGCAGAAGAGGTCATGTACAAATAGACCTTGTTAGTCAGAGAGCAGTCATTCCAGAGGGCACGTGAGAAGTGAAGAGTAAAGTGAGACATGGAATGTGGATTACATTAGATGGGTTAATACGCTTAGCAGGGAGGTGGAGAGAGAGAGGCAAGAGGCAGAGAGTGGTGCAGGGGTTGAGGAAGAGATGTTGCATGTACCTTATCAGAACATTAAAGAACATCAATTCACACTGGTGCAGAGTTGATGATGAATCCAGTTCACCTCCAATTCAATTTTAACAGAAATGTTTCATTCTTCATTACTGAAAAAAAAGAAAAGTAAAAAACATTTCATTACTATTTTCAAAATGGATTGAATTCCCCCAACAATGACTATGTGTTACCAATATATCCCTCTCAGTCCCACTGCAGCATATACTGTACCAGTGTGAAAGTAGGAAGGTACACAGTACCGGTAAAACAATACGTGCCGGTACTATGCACCATATGAATTATAAGGGGATGTAAATCTCCCAGTCTCTCTCCATATCCGCAACAGAGCGGGCTCCGGTCAGTGGCATGGATGCCCATATATGGGTATGCTCATATTTGGGCATCCCATGTCACTGACCGGAGCCGGCTCTGAGTATAGGGATATATGCGGAGACGCAGAGGTGCAAGGAAATGGGAGGAGGCACGGTGAGAAACAGGGAGAGACCACAGGAAGATAGAGGGCAACAACTTCCACAAGGTACTTGTATGGGTATAATTGTTTGTATTTTGTGCAGAGGGGGTAATTTCAGATAAAATACAATTCTCCACCCTCTACGAAACAATTCCACTTTGTTCAGTAAGCCAGAAAGTCTTGGTCCCATGTGGACTGAATTTAATGCAAATAAGGTCCTTAATACACAAGTAAAGAATAAAGTTACTTATTCTCTACTGTAAGAAGTGCCACATTGCCCACTATTTGGGTCCTGTGCCCAGATTGTGACCATGCATGGCAGAGGTGAGATTCCCCCAACTCCAATTTGCTACACTCTCCAAGAGAGATAATTGTGATCAGAGGTGGAACTAGGGGAGGGTGTGAGCAGGGTCACTGCCCAGGGAGTAACCTGACTGGGGGCACGGAAATCTCATTTAGTGCATATGTTGCGGCACTGCATTGATTGACCGGTCAATCTGCACTGCTGCCTGTCACAGTGACATCCTGATCGGGCACTGTGATCAGCTATAGCACTGACCCAGGTGAGATAGTTCAGCACTTTACAAGGAGGGAACAGATGTTGTGGGTGACAGATGCTGGAGGTAGGCCAAGACTGTTGGCCAGAGTAACGTGGAGACTTACTGCACTCTGCATGCCCATCCTCTCCCTGACATCAGGGGAAGGAAGTGGCCCTGGGGTGTGTGTAGGTATGCCAGATGTCAGTGTATGCATAAGTAAGTATGCCTGTGTAGTGGGAGGTGTAGGGGCGTTAAGCTGGAGGACTTAAAACAGGCACAAAAGCACATAGATACCTCTGATTATACCGCACCAAATGCTGATAATATCATGCTGCAGGTGCACTTTACAGAAGATGATGCAGATGTCATCATTGGTTGGTGGGTTCATTAAATCAATCCATCATATCATAACCACACTGTGCATATGATGTACTGAATCAGTAACACCAGGAAGACATCTCCATGTTAGGAGTAGAGTTGAAGTTAACAGAATATGTCCAGCACTGTGGTGTGTAGCCCATAAATAATAATTGTGCACATTACCAGAACAACATACTGTCAACTGCAAGATCATTTTGCTGCTTGTAGCGTATGCTCATCCTGTACAGTGTTGTAGTAGATCCGTCTCTTCAGTGTTCACTGCAACAAAAGTAAGACATTGCATTAATATTACAGACGTTTGGGGGCTGAAATCTCACTTCGCTGCGGACAATTTCCCTTTGCATAAGATTCTTGTGATTATGTCAATGATGATCAATAACTGCATCATAACACAGCCGCTCTATACAGAAGATGTACTTGCTCTCAATGGTCATGGAGGTAATACGTCACACAATGTACAGATATAGCAAGGATTATTTCTCCCACTGGTGCATTATGGCATTATGATGGGAAATGTTGTGAGATTGTGCATTATCAGCATCACTGAATCTTTTGGAAATTAAGTGATATTCTATGTTTTAATGCAATATTATGGATGATCAGCCGGTAAAATAATAATAGCTTGCTGTATCTGTAGCCATGCTCTACCCATGATGTGCTGAACCAATGACTGCAGAGAGATTCAGAGTGGTAAACATGACTGGAACGCATCTCTGAATAATGGGCAGCAAAGCAGTGCAGAATAGGAGGTGAAAGTATTTAAAATGGAAGATCCTTAGCAGCTGTGTGGGGAGTAGACAGTACAGACTGACCAAGTAAATGGTAAAAGGAGTAACTTCAACATTACTTGGCTTTGTTCTCCACATTGAAGCTTTCCTCCTCTTTAAATCACTAATACTGATGCCATGTGTAACCTGTACTGAGAGTTATATAATCTACTGGCCTAGATGAAACCATATGATGCAAACAGGATCCATCCCACTCCAGATTCATAGAATTGAACCACCTTAACCTTTCATAACAATCACATAGAACTGCAGCTGTGCGCTACTGCACATGTTCTTGTTATGAATGGTAGTAGATGTGGTCCTTGGGTCTTTATTTCATACTGTAGCCACCCTCTACTCATGATGTATTGAATCAACGAAAACTTGCATGGTTCAGATCACAGGAAGGGGTAGAGTAGAGATGAAAATATTCAATGTGAAACCCGTAGCAGCCGGATTGTGTGGAGTCAATAAAACGACAAATACTAAATGGTAAATGAGAAATATACACATTGCTTATCTGTCTCTGTGTAGTAATTTTCCTTCTCTTCAACTGTCCTTCAAATTTTCTCTTTTGCAAGAAAAGGAACACATGGCTTCAATATTCACTTCTGTTCTGCAGTCATCCCTCCTGAAATAAAAGTTAAGCATTGCATTGTTATTATGATAATACATACAATAAACCTTGCTCCAAACCATTTGATGCAAAGCAAATCCACCTCCCACCCACAGCTGTGCTCCTTCTAGAGCATGCATGTCAAACTCCAGTCCTCGAGGGTCCCAAACAGGCCAGGTTTTCAGTAGGGATATCCTGAAAACCTGGCCTGTTTGCTGCCCTCGAGGACTGGAGTTTGACATCCTTGTTCTTGAGCTTCTACCACGCAAGTCATCCATGTGAGTGACACTGTACTGCAGTCCTGGTCTGCACACAATCTACTGAATCAATGACATCACACTGTAAAGGCAATCTACAAGATGTATTAGTTGTCCACACTTCCGAAATGTTACTTTTATGTCCAAATCACTTATTCCCATGACCTGATATTTGTATTTGTTATTTATAGGATTGTCACAAAGAGTTGATGAGGTCACCAAATGATAGTATGTAGAGAGAAAGAGAGATCTCAGAACAGAGCCCTGATGTATACCCACAGACAGATCAATAGAAGACGAAGACATGTTAGCAACAGAGATGGAGAATGTGTGACAGGAAAGTTATGATGAAAACCAGGATAGAACTGTGTTACGGATACCAAGAGAGAGTTTAGAATATGAAGGAGGAGAGTGATTTAGAGCATCAAACGCAGCAGATAGATCAAGTAGGATTAGTAGGGAAAAGTGACCTTGGGAATTTGCTTTAAGCACAGTCTGTAGAACGAGCTGTACGAAAGGCAGGTTGTAAAGGATCCAGGAGGGAATGTGATTTAAGAATGTTGACATTCTAGCAATTAGGAGACAAACAGCAGGAGGGATACAGGGCGGTAGTTAGTAAGGCACATAGGGTGTAGGTTGTTTCTGAGAAAAGGGTGACCACTACAGGCTTAAAGTAAGAGGGTAAAGAGCCAGAGAATAGGGAGGAATTGAAGATGTGGGTGAGAGTGGGGACTAAGAGATGCAGTAAGGTGTGAGGGGATACGATCTAGAGGGCATGTGGTAGAGGGAGAAGAGAAGATGATTAGCTTCCAGCTCTGTAAGAGAAGAAAAGGAGTCAAATGCAGAAGGAGAATTAGGTAGAAGGAGAGAAGGGGGAAGGGACAGAAGGAATCTCCTTGTGGGTGGCATCCACCTTGCCTCTGAAGTAGTCAAATGCTTGAGGAGAAGTGAAGGAAGGATGGCAAGTGTGAGGAGAAGGTTAGTGGAGGGAGTCAAATACAGGGAAAAAAAGACAGCATAAATTAAATTTGAGTGTTGATGAATGTGAAAAAAAAGTAGTGTGGTTTGGCCCCAGAGAGCAGCTTTATACAGGACTGGAGACATTTTTACTGTAGAAAAATCAAATATCAATTGTGTGATTTCCTTCATAGGCATTAAGAACAGCGAGTGGAAGTGTGATGAACATGTTTGGGAATTTAGCCAAGGGTGTGGGCTAGAGGGACAAGTGTGTCAGAGCCTAGAGGGGGCATATAGATAGGAGGATAGCATTGTAAGAGTTAATAAGATTGTTAGTTTAAGCGGAAAGAGAGAGAGAGAGCAGAGAGGTTAGAGTAGATGTCAGAGGAGAGTTTAATTAAGCAGAGGCAAATCAGTGGGACAGGTAAGATGGGGTGAGGGGAATGACTGATTGTGAATGATGAGAGCAGAAGAGGTCATGTACAACTAGAGCCTTGTTAGTCAGAGAACGGACATTCCAGATGGCATAGGAGAAGGGAAGAGAAAAGTAAGGAAAGGAATGTGGATTACATTAGATAGGTTAACACTCTTAGCAGGGAGGCAGAGGCAGGGAGGCCCGATGTGTATATGAGCAGGTTCAAGATTATAAGAGATATCCCACACATCAGCAAACATAGAAGGAGACACAGAGATAGGTGTAGAGAGAGACAGAGATGGCTCTATGTAGAGAGAGAGGGACGTAGAGAGAATGAGACAGATAGGCGCAGAGAGAGGGGGCGCAGAGAGAGGAGGCGCCAAAAGAGGGGGCGCAGAGAGAGGGGGCACAGAGAATAGGATATTAAAGAGTGCTTTTCATTGAGCAGTGCAGAAATAGCTGCAATAGAGGTCTGTACAAATGGTGCAGTGTGTAGACACATGCAAAGGTAGGGGAAGGAAAGAGGAGAACATGTGGATAAAAGCAGGAGTGTGGAAGTTAGAGAAATTAGAAAAGTTTAACAGAGGAGTGAGGAAACAGCAAGCAGAAAGAACAAGAGAGAGGTTACATTGGGATGACGTTCTGTGGTAAAGAGAAAATGCTACTAGAGAGCTTTCAAATATTAGAGGACATGAATTGAGGGAGCAAATGTATAAATCAAAACCTGAGGGGGAGGTATAGCACGAAAGCTTGCACAGCAGATTATAGTCTTAATGTTGCGTGTACCTGTCAGGGTATTCAAGAAGTTAAATTCTCACAAGTGCAGAGTTCATGATGAAATGCTGAATCTAGTCCCCCTCCAATTTAATATAACTTTTCCATTCTTCATTACTGCAAAAAGCAAACAAAACAAAACCACATTGTATTACTATTTTCAAAATGGATTGAATGGCATATTCAACAGTGACTGTGTGATGCCAATATTCCCCACTCACTCGTAGTGAAGCACATATTGTACTAGTGTTGAAAGTAGGCTGGTAGAGTCAGGTACGCAGTACTGAAAAAACAATAAGTGCGCGTCGTAAGTACCAGCTCCGCAACAGTGCGGGCATCACATTAGTGACGTGGATGAACATATATGGATAAGCCCATATTAAGGCATCACGTGACCAGAGCCGTCACTGACTGGGTATACGTAAAGACGCAGGGAGATGCAAGGAAAGGGAGGGAGAGAGACAGGGAGAAGATGTGAAACGGAGGAAGGCACGGATGGAGGGAGTTCTTCCGAGCTTCTGCGGGCCTCTCTCTTTCACTGGTGCATGCCGGGAGCTGGTCCCAACATCCACAAAGTGTGTGTGTATTATTGGTTGTATTTTATGGGGGTAGGAGGGTAGTGTGTATATTGTGTGTGTGGGAGTATTATATTGTGTGTAGAGGTGCAGAGGAGAGTACTAGATTGTGTATCTTGTGTAAGGGTGTTGTGTATATTGTGTTTGGAGCTATAATATTATTGGGGAGATTAGTATTGAGGAGGTATTATAGTGTGTATTGTGGGGAGTATTAGTGTGTGTATTGTTTGTGGGTGACAGATGCTGGGGGTATGCAGCAATCCCTGCACTGAGGTCCGAGGCGGCTCTGCATCGCTCGCACGCACTGTGGACGACCAAGCATGTGCCCATGATAATCATGGCCTTAGAGGGATGAGTGTGTCAGAGCCTAGAAGGGGTATATATATAATGGAGGAGGGAGGAGGAAGGAGGAGGAGGGAGGAGGAGATGATAGCATTGTAAAAGTTAACAAGATAGTTAGTTTAAGCAGAAAGTGAGGAGAGGTTAGAGATAAGGGTAGATGTCAGAGGAGAGAGTTCAATTAAGCTGAGGTATCGAGTAGGACAGGGGTGAGGGGAATGAGAGGTGGTGGATGAGAGCAGAAGAGGTCATGTACAAATAGACCTTGTTAGTCAGAGAGCAGTCATTCCAGAGGGCACGTGAGAAGTGAAGAGTAAAGTGAGACATGGAATGTGGATTACATTAGATGGGTTAATACGCTTAGCAGGGAGGTGGAGAGAGAGAGGCAAGAGGCAGAGAGTGGTGCAGGGGTTGAGGAAGAGATGTTGCATGTACCTTATCAGAACATTAAAGAACATCAATTCACACTGGTGCAGAGTTGATGATGAATCCAGTTCACCTCCAATTCAATTTTAACAGAAATGTTTCATTCTTCATTACTGAAAAAAAAGAAAAGTAAAAAACATTTCATTACTATTTTCAAAATGGATTGAATTCCCCCAACAATGACTATGTGTTACCAATATATCCCTCTCAGTCCCACTGCAGCATATACTGTACCAGTGTGAAAGTAGGAAGGTACACAGTACCGGTAAAACAATACGTGCCGGTACTATGCACCATATGAATTATAAGGGGATGTAAATCTCCCAGTCTCTCTCCATATCCGCAACAGAGCGGGCTCCGGTCAGTGGCATGGATGCCCATATATGGGTATGCTCATATTTGGGCATCCCATGTCACTGACCGGAGCCGGCTCTGAGTATAGGGATATATGCGGAGACGCAGAGGTGCAAGGAAATGGGAGGAGGCACGGTGAGAAACAGGGAGAGACCACAGGAAGATAGAGGGCAACAACTTCCACAAGGTACTTGTATGGGTATAATTGTTTGTATTTTGTGCAGAGGGGGTAATTTCAGATAAAATACAATTCTCCACCCTCTACGAAACAATTCCACTTTGTTCAGTAAGCCAGAAAGTCTTGGTCCCATGTGGACTGAATTTAATGCAAATAAGGTCCTTAATACACAAGTAAAGAATAAAGTTACTTATTCTCTACTGTAAGAAGTGCCACATTGCCCACTATTTGGGTCCTGTGCCCAGATTGTGACCATGCATGGCAGAGGTGAGATTCCCCCAACTCCAATTTGCTACACTCTCCAAGAGAGATAATTGTGATCAGAGGTGGAACTAGGGGAGGGTGTGAGCAGGGTCACTGCCCAGGGAGTAACCTGACTGGGGGCACGGAAATCTCATTTAGTGCATATGTTGCGGCACTGCATTGATTGACCGGTCAATCTGCACTGCTGCCTGTCACAGTGACATCCTGATCGGGCACTGTGATCAGCTATAGCACTGACCCAGGTGAGATAGTTCAGCACTTTACAAGGAGGGAACAGATGTTGTGGGTGACAGATGCTGGAGGTAGGCCAAGACTGTTGGCCAGAGTAACGTGGAGACTTACTGCACTCTGCATGCCCATCCTCTCCCTGACATCAGGGGAAGGAAGTGGCCCTGGGGTGTGTGTAGGTATGCCAGATGTCAGTGTATGCATAAGTAAGTATGCCTGTGTAGTGGGAGGTGTAGGGGCGTTAAGCTGGAGGACTTAAAACAGGCACAAAAGCACATAGATACCTCTGATTATACCGCACCAAATGCTGATAATATCATGCTGCAGGTGCACTTTACAGAAGATGATGCAGATGTCATCATTGGTTGGTGGGTTCATTAAATCAATCCATCATATCATAACCACACTGTGCATATGATGTACTGAATCAGTAACACCAGGAAGACATCTCCATGTTAGGAGTAGAGTTGAAGTTAACAGAATATGTCCAGCACTGTGGTGTGTAGCCCATAAATAATAATTGTGCACATTACCAGAACAACATACTGTCAACTGCAAGATCATTTTGCTGCTTGTAGCGTATGCTCATCCTGTACAGTGTTGTAGTAGATCCGTCTCTTCAGTGTTCACTGCAACAAAAGTAAGACATTGCATTAATATTACAGACGTTTGGGGGCTGAAATCTCACTTCGCTGCGGACAATTTCCCTTTGCATAAGATTCTTGTGATTATGTCAATGATGATCAATAACTGCATCATAACACAGCCGCTCTATACAGAAGATGTACTTGCTCTCAATGGTCATGGAGGTAATACGTCACACAATGTACAGATATAGCAAGGATTATTTCTCCCACTGGTGCATTATGGCATTATGATGGGAAATGTTGTGAGATTCTGCATTATCAGCATCACTGAATCTTTTGGAAATTAAGTGATATTCTATGTTTTAATGCAATATTATGGATGATCAGCCGGTAAAATAATAATAGCTTGCTGTATCTGTAGCCATGCTCTACCCATGATGTGCTGAACCAATGACTGCAGAGAGATTCAGAGTGGTAAACATGACTGGAACGCATCTCTGAATAATGGGCAGCAAAGCAGTGCAGAATAGGAGGTGAAAGTATTTAAAATGGAAGATCCTTAGCAGCTGTGTGGGGAGTAGACAGTACAGACTGACCAAGTAAATGGTAAAAGGAGTAACTTCAACATTACTTGGCTTTGTTCTCCACATTGAAGCTTTCCTCCTCTTTAAATCACTAATACTGATGCCATGTGTAACCTGTACTGAGAGTTATATAATCTACTGGCCTAGATGAAACCATATGATGCAAACAGGATCCATCCCACTCCAGATTCATAGAATTGAACCACCTCAACCTTTCATAACAATCACATAGAACTGCAGCTGTGCGCTACTGCACATGTTCTTGTTATGAATGGTAGTAGATGTGGTCCTTGGGTCTTTACTTCATACTGTAGCCACCCTCTACTCATGATGTATTGAATCAACGAAAACTTGCATGGTTCAGATCACAGGAAGGGGTAGAGTAGAGATGAAAATATTCAATGTGAAACCCGTAGCAGCCGGATTGTGTGGAGTCAATAAAACGACAAATACTAAATGGTAAATGAGAAATATACACATTGCTTATCTGTCTCTGTGTAGTAATTTTCCTTCTCTTCAACTGTCCTTCAAATTTTCTCTTTTGCAAGAAAAGGAACACATGGCTTCAATATTCACTTCTGTTCTGCAGTCATCCCTCCTGAAATAAAAGTTAAGCATTGCATTGTTATTATGATAATACATACAATAAACCTTGCTCCAAACCATTTGATGCAAAGCAAATCCACCTCCCACCCACAGCTGTGCTCCTTCTAGAGCATGCATGTCAAACTCCAGTCCTCGAGGGTCCCAAACAGGCCAGGTTTTCAGTAGGGATATCCTGAAAACCTGGCCTGTTTGCTGCCCTCGAGGACTGGAGTTTGACATCCTTGTTCTTGAGCTTCTACCACGCAAGTCATCCATGTGAGTGACACTGTACTGCAGTCCTGGTCTGCACACAATCTACTGAATCAATGACATCACACTGTAAAGGCAATCTACAAGATGTATTAGTTGTCCACACTTCCGAAATGTTACTTTTATGTCCAAATCACTTATTCCCATGACCTGATATTTGTATTTGTTATTTATAGGATTGTCACAAAGAGTTGATGAGGTCACCAAATGATAGTATGTAGAGAGAAAGAGAGATCTCAGAACAGAGCCCTGATGTATACCCACAGACAGATCAATAGAAGACGAAGACATGTTAGCAACAGAGATGGAGAATGTGTGACAGGAAAGTTATGATGAAAACCAGGATAGAACTGTGTTACGGATACCAAGAGAGAGTTTAGAATATGAAGGAGGAGAGTGATTGATAGCATCAAACGCAGCAGATAGATCAAGTAGGATTAGTAGGGAAAAGTGACCTTGGGAATTTGCTTTAAGCACAGTCTGTAGAACGAGCTGTACGAAAGGCAGGTTGTAAAGGATCCAGGAGGGAATGTGATTTAAGAATGTTGACATTCTAGCAATTAGGAGACAAACAGCAGGAGGGATACAGGGCGGTAGTTAGTAAGGCACATAGGGTGTAGGTTGTTTCTGAGAAAAGGGTGACCACTACAGGCTTAAAGTAAGAGGGTAAAGAGCCAGAGAATAGGGAGGACTTGAAGATGTGGGTGAGAGTGGGGACTAAGAGATGCAGTAAGGTGTGAGGGGATACGATCTAGAGGGCATGTGGTAGAGGGAGAAGAGAAGATGATTAGCTTCCAGCTCTGTAAGAGAAGAAAAGGAGTCAAATGCAGAAGGAGAATTAGGTAGAAGGAGAGAAGGGGGAAGGGACAGAAGGAATCTCCTTGTGGGTGGCATCCACCTTGCCTCTGAAGTAGTCAAATGCTTGAGGAGAAGTGAAGGAAGGATGGCAAGTGTGAGAAGAAGGTTAGTGGAGGGAGTCAAATACAGGGGAAAAAAGACAGCGTAAATTAAATTTGTGTGTTGATGAATGTGGAAAAAAAAGTAGTGTGGTTTGGCCCCAGAGAGCAGCTTTATACAGGACTGGAGACATTTTTACTGTAGAAAAATCAAACATCAAGTGTGAGATTTCCTTCATAGGCATTAAGAACAGTGAGTGGAAGTGTGATGAACATGTTTGGGAATTTAGCCAAGGGTGTGGGTTAGAGGGACGTGTGTGTCAGAGCTTGAAGGGGCATATAGAGGATAGCATTGTAAGAGTTAATAAGATTGTCAGTTTAAGCAGAAAGAGAGAGAGAGAGCAGAGAGGTTAGAGTAGATGTCAGAGGAGAGTTTAATTAAGCAGAGGAAAATCAGTGGGACAGGTAAGATGGGGTGAGGGGAATGACTGATTGTGAATGATGAGAGCAGAAGAGGTCATGTACAACTAGAGCCTTGTTAGTCAGAGAACGGACATTCCAGAGGGCATAGGAGAAGGGAAGAGAAAAGTAAGGAAAGGAATGTGGATTACATTAGATAGGTTAACACTCTTAGCAGGGAGGCAGAGGCAGGGAGACCCGATGTGTATATGAGCAGGTTCAAGATTATAAGAGATATCCCACACATCAGCAAACATAGAAGGAGACACAGAGATAGGTGTAGAGAGAGACAGATAGGCGCAGAGAGAGAGGGGGCGCAGAGAGAGAGGGGGCGCAGAGAGAGAGGGGGCGCAGAGAGAGAGGGGGCGCAGAGAGAGAGGGGGCGCAGAGAGAGAGGGGGCGCAGAGAGAGAGGGGGCGCAGAGAGAGAGGGGGCGCAGAGAGAGAGGGGGCGCAGAGAGAGGGGGCGCAGAGAATAGGATGTACATGAGTGCTTTTCATTGAGCAGTGCAGAAATAGCTGCAATAGAGGTCTGTACAAATGGTGCAGTGTGTAGACACATGCAAAGGTAGGGGAAGGAAAGAGGAGAACATGTGGATAAAAGCAGGAGTGTGGAAGTTAGAGAAATTAGAAAAGTTTAACAGAAAAGTGAGGAAACAGCAAGCAGAGAGAACAAGAGAGAGGTTACATTGGGATGACGTTCTGTGGTAGAGAGAAAATGCTAGGAGAGAGCTTTCAAATATTAGAGGACATGACTTGAGGGAGCAAATGTATAAATCAAAACCTGAGGGGGAGGTATAGCACGAAAGCTTGCACAGCAGATTATAGTCTTAAAGTTGCGTGTACCTCTCAGGGCATTCAAGAAGGTAAATTCTCACAAGTGCAGAGTTCATGATGAAATGCTGAATCCAGTTCCCCTCCAATTTAATTTTAATATAACTTATCCATTCTTCATTACTGCAAAAAGCAAACAAAACAAAACCACATTGCATTACTATTTTCAAAATGGATTGAATGGCATATTCAACAGTGACTGTGTGATGCCAATATTCCCCACTCACTCGTAGTGAAGCACTTATTGTACTAGTGTTGAAAGTAGGCCGGTAGAGTCAGGTACGCAGTACTGAAAAAACAATAAGTGCGCGTCGTAAGTACCAGCTCCGCAACAGTGCGGGCATCACATTAGTGACGTGGATGAACATATATGGATAAGCCCATATTAAGGCATCACGTGACCAGAGCCGTCACTGACTGGGTATACGTAAAGACGCAGGGAGATGCAAGGAAAGGGAGGGAGAGAGACAGGGAGAAGATGTGAAACGGAGGAAGGCACGGATGGAGGGAGTTCTTCCGAGCTTCTGCGGGCCTCTCTCTTTCACTGGTGCATGCCGGGAGCTGGTCCCAACATCCACAAAGTGTGTGTGTATTATTGGTTGTATTTTATGGGGGTAGGAGGGTAGTGTGTATATTGTGTGTGTGGGAGTATTATATTGTGTGTAGAGGTGCAGAGGAGAGTACTAGATTGTGTATCTTGTGTAAGGGTGTTGTGTATATTGTGTTTGGAGCTATAATATTATTGGAGAGATTAGTATTGAGGAGGTATTATAGTGTGTATTGTGGGGAGTATTAGTGTGTGTATTGTTTGTGGGTGACAGATGCTGGGGTATGCAGCAATCCCTGCACTGAGGTCCGAGGCGGCTCTGCATCGCTCGCACGCACTGTGGATGACCAAGCATGTGCCCATGATAATCATGGCCTTAGAGGGATGAGTGTGTCAGAGCCTAGAAGGGGCATATAAATATATAATGGAGGAGGGAGGAGGGAGGAGGAGGAGATGATAGCATTGTAAAAGTTAACAAGATAGTTAGTTTAAGCAGAAAGTGAGGAGAGGTTAGAGATAAGGGTAGATGTCAGAGGAGAGAGTTCAATTAAGCTGAGGTATCGAGTAGGACAGGGGTGAGGGGAATGAGAAGTGGTGGATGATGAGAGCAGAATAGGTCATGTACAAATAGACCTTGTTAGTCAGAGAGCAGACATTCCAGAGGGCACGTGAGAAGTGAAGAGTAAAGTGAGACATGGAATGTGGATTACATTAGATGGGTTAATACGCTTAGCAGGGAGGTGGAGAGAGAGAGGCAAGAGGCAGAGAGTGGTGCAGGGGTTGAGGAAGAGATGTTGCATGTACCTTATCAGAACATTAAAGAACATCAATTCACACTGGTGCAGAGTTGATGATGAATCCAGTTCACCTCCAATTCAATTTTAACAGAAATGTTTCATTCTTCATTACTGAAAAAAAAGAAAAGTTAAAAACATTTCATTACTATTTTCAAAATGGATTGAATTCCCCCAACAATGACTATGTGTTACCAATATATCCCTCTCAGTCCCACTGCAGCATATACTGTACCAGTGTGAAAGTAGGAAGGTACACAGTACCGGTAAAACAATACGTGCCGGTACTATGCACCATATGAATTATAAGGGGATGTAAATCTCCCAGTCTCTCTCCATATGCGCAACAGAGCGGGCTCCGGTCAGTGGCATGGATGCCCATATATGGGTATGCTCATATTTGGGCATCCCATGTCACTGACCGGAGCCGGCTCTGAGTATAGGGATATATGCGGAGACGCAGAGGTGCAAGGAAATGGGAGGAGGCACGGTGAGAAACAGGGAGAGACCACAGGAAGATAGAGGGCAACAACTTCCACAAGGTACTTGTATGGGTATAATTGTTTGTATTTTGTGCAGAGGGGGTAATTTCAGATAAAATACAATTCTCCACCCTCTACGAAACAATTCCACTTTGTTCAGTAAGCCAGAAAGTCTTGGTCCCATGTGGACTGAATTTAATGCAAATAAGGTCCTTAATACACAAGTAAAGAATAAAGTTACTTATTCTCTACTGTAAGAAGTGCCACATTGCCCACTATTTGGGTCCTGTGCCCAGATTGTGACCATGCATGGCAGAGGTGAGATTCCCCCAACTCCAATTTGCTACACTCTCCAAGAGAGATAATTGTGATCAGAGGTGGAACTAGGGGAGGGTGTGAGCAGGGTCACTGCCCAGGGAGTAACCTGACTGGGGGCACGGAAATCTCATTTAGTGCATATGTTGCGGCACTGCATTGATTGACCGGTCAATCTGCACTGCTGCCTGTCACAGTGACATCCTGATCGGGCACTGTGATCAGCTATAGCACTGACCCAGGTGAGATAGTTCAGCACTTTACAAGGAGGGAACAGATGTTGTGGGTGACAGATGCTGGAGGTAGGCCAAGACTGTTGGCCAGAGTAACGTGGAGACTTACTGCACTCTGCATGCCCATCCTCTCCCTGACATCAGGGGAAGGAAGTGGCCCTGGGGTGTGTGTAGGTATGCCAGATGTCAGTGTATGCATAAGTAAGTATGCCTGTGTAGTGGGAGGTGTAGGGGCGTTAAGCTGGAGGACTTAAAACAGGCACAAAAGCACATAGATACCTCTGATTATACCGCACCAAATGCTGATAATATCATGCTGTAGCTGCACTTTACAGAAGATGATGCAGATGTCATCATTGGTTGGTGGGTTCATTAAATCAATCCATCATATCATAACCACACTGTGCATATGATGTACTGAATCAGTAACACCAGGAAGACATCTCCATGTTAGGAGTAGAGTTGAAGTTAACAGAATATGTCCAGCACTGTGGTGTGTAGCCCATAAATAATAATTGTGCACATTACCAGAACAACATACTGTCAACTGCAAGATCATTTTGCTGCTTGTAGCGTATGCTCATCCTGTACAGTGTTGTAGTAGATCCGTCTCTTCAGTGTTCACTGCAACAAAAGTAAGACATTGCATTAATATTACAGACGTTTGGGGGCTGAAATCTCACTTCGCTGCGGACAATTTCCCTTTGCATAAGATTCTTGTGATTATGTCAATGATGATCAATAACTGCATCATAACACAGCCGCTCTATACAGAAGATGTACTTGCTCTCAATGGTCATGGAGGTAATACGTCACACAATGTACAGATATAGCAAGGATTATTTCTCCCACTGGTGCATTATGGCATTATGATGGGAAATGTTGTGAGATTCTGCATTATCAGCATCACTGAATCTTTTGGAAATTAAGTGATATTCTATGTTTTAATGCAATATTATGGATGATCAGCCGGTAAAATAATAATAGCTTGCTGTATCTGTAGCCATGCTCTACCCATGATGTGCTGAACCAATGACTGCAGAGAGATTCAGAGTGGTAAACATGACTGGAACGCATCTCTGAATAATGGGCAGCAAAGCAGTGCAGAATAGGAGGTGAAAGTATTTAAAATGGAAGATCCTTAGCAGCTGTGTGGGGAGTAGACAGTACAGACTGACCAAGTAAATGGTAAAAGGAGTAACTTCAACATTACTTGGCTTTGTTCTCCACATTGAAGCTTTCCTCCTCTTTAAATCACTAATACTGATGCCATGTGTAACCTGTACTGAGAGTTATATAATCTACTGGCCTAGATGAAACCATATGATGCAAACAGGATCCATCCCACTCCAGATTCATAGAATTGAACCACCTCAACCTTTCATAACAATCACATAGAACTGCAGCTGTGCGCTACTGCACATGTTCTTGTTATGAATGGTAGTAGTTGTGGTCCTTGGGTCTTTACTTCATACTGTAGCCACCCTCTACTCATGATGTATTGAATCAACGAAAACTTGCATGGTTCAGATCACAGGAAGGGGTAGAGTAGAGATGAAAATATTCAATGTGAAACCCGTAGCAGCCGGATTGTGTGGAGTCAATAAAACGACAAATACTAAATGGTAAATGAGAAATATACACATTGCTTATCTGTCTCTGTGTAGTAATTTTCCTTCTCTTCAACTGTCCTTCAAATTTTCTCTTTTGCAAGAAAAGGAACACATGGCTTCAATATTCACTTCTGTTCTGCAGTCATCCCTCCTGAAATAAAAGTTAAGCATTGCATTGTTATTATGATAATACATACAATAAACCTTGCTCCAAACCATTTGATGCAAAGCAAATCCACCTCCCACCCACAGCTGTGCTCCTTCTAGAGCATGCATGTCAAACTCCAGTCCTCGAGGGTCCCAAACAGGCCAGGTTTTCAGTAGGGATATCCTGAAAACCTGGCCTGTTTGCTGCCCTCGAGGACTGGAGTTTGACATCCTTGTTCTTGAGCTTCTACCACGCAAGTCATCCATGTGAGTGACACTGTACTGCAGTCCTGGTCTGCACACAATCTACTGAATCAATGACATCACACTGTAAAGGCAATCTACAAGATGTATTAGTTGTCCACACTTCCGAAATGTTACTTTTATGTCCAAATCACTTATTCCCATGACCTGATATTTGTATTTGTTATTTATAGGATTGTCACAAAGAGTTGATGAGGTCACCAAATGATAGTATGTAGAGAGAAAGAGAGATCTCAGAACAGAGCCCTGATGTATACCCACAGACAGATCAATAGAAGACGAAGACATGTTAGCAACAGAGATGGAGAATGTGTGACAGGAAAGTTATGATGAAAACCAGGATAGAACTGTGTTACGGATACCAAGAGAGAGTTTAGAATATGAAGGAGGAGAGTGATTGAGAGCATCAAACGCAGCAGATAGATCAAGTAGGATTAGTAGGGAAAAGTGACCTTGGGAATTTGCTTTAAGCACAGTCTGTAGAACGAGCTGTACGAAAGGCAGGTTGTAAAGGATCCAGGAGGGCATGTGATTTAAGAATGTTGACATTCTAGCAATTAGGAGACAAACAGCAGGAGGGATATAGGGCGGTAGTTAGTAAGGCACATAGGGTGTAGGTTGTTTCTGAGAAAAGGGTGACCACTACAGGCTTAAAGTAAGAGGGTAAAGAGCCAGAGAATAGGGAGGACTTGAAGATGTGGGTGAGAGTGGGGACTAAGAGATGCAGTAAGGTGTGAGGGGATACGATCTAGAGGGCATGTGGTAGAGGGAGAAGAGAAGATGATTAGCTTCCAGCTCTGTAAGAGAAGAAAATGAGTCAAATGCAGAAGGAGAATTAGGTAGAAGGAGAGAAGGGGGAAGGGACAGAAGGAATCTCCTTGTGGGTGGCATCCACCTTGCCTCTGAAGTAGTCAAATGCTTGAGGAGAAGTGAAGGAAGGATGGCAAGTGTGAGAAGAAGGTTAGTGGAGGGAGTCAAATACAGGGGAAAAAAGACAGCGTAAATTAAATTTGTGTGTTGATGAATGTGGAAAAAAAAGTAGTGTGGTTTGGCCCCAGAGAGCAGCTTTATACAGGACTGGAGACATTTTTACTGTAGAAAAATCAAACATCAAGTGTGAGATTTCCTTCATAGGCATTAAGAACAGTGAGTGGAAGTGTGATGAACATGTTTGGGAATTTAGCCAAGGGTGTGGGTTAGAGGGACGTGTGTGTCAGAGCTTGAAGGGGCATATAGAGGATAGCATTGTAAGAGTTAATAAGATTGTCAGTTTAAGCAGAAAGAGAGAGAGAGAGCAGAGAGGTTAGAGTAGATGTCAGAGGAGAGTTTAATTAAGCAGAGGAAAATCAGTGGGACAGGTAAGATGGGGTGAGGGGAATGACTGATTGTGAATGATGAGAGCAGAAGAGGTCATGTACAACTAGAGCCTTGTTAGTCAGAGAACGGACATTCCAGAGGGCATAGGAGAAGGGAAGAGAAAAGTAAGGAAAGGAATGTGGATTACATTAGATAGGTTAACACTCTTAGCAGGGAGGCAGAGGCAGGGAGACCCGATGTGTATATGAGCAGGTTCAAGATTATAAGAGATATCCCACACATCAGCAAACATAGAAGGAGACACAGAGATAGGTGTAGAGAGAGACAGATAGGCGCAGAGAGAGAGGGGGCGCAGAGAGAGAGGGGGCGCAGAGAGAGAGGGGGCGCAGAGAGAGAGGGGGCGCAGAGAGAGAGGGGGCGCAGAGAGAGAGGGGGCGCAGAGAGAGAGGGGGCGCAGAGAGAGAGGGGGCGCAGAGAGAGAGGGGGCGCAGAGAGAGAGGGGGCGCAGAGAGAGAGGGGGCGCAGAGAATAGGATGTACATGAGTGCTTTTCATTGAGCAGTGCAGAAATAGCTGCAATAGAGGTCTGTACAAATGGTGCAGTGTGTAGACACATGCAAAGGTAGGGGAAGGAAAGAGGAGAACATGTGGATAAAAGCAGGAGTGTGGAAGTTAGAGAAATTAGAAAAGTTTAACAGAAAAGTGAGGAAACAGCAAGCAGAGAGAACAAGAGAGAGGTTACATTGGGATGACGTTCTTTGGTAGAGAGAAAATGCTAGGAGAGAGCTTTCAAATATTAGAGGACATGACTTGAAGGAGCAAATGTATAAATCAAAACCTGAGGGGGAGGTATAGCACGAAAGCTTGCACAGCAGATTATAGTCTTAAAGTTGCGTGTACCTCTCAGGGCATTCAAGAAGGTAAATTCTCACAAGTGCAGAGTTCATGATGAAATGCTGAATCCAGTTCCCCTCCAATTTAATTTTAATATAACTTATCCATTCTTCATTACTGCAAAAAGCAAACAAAACAAAACCACATTGCATTACTATTTTCAAAATGGATTGAATGGCATATTCAACAGTGACTGTGTGATGCCAATATTCCCCACTCACTCGTAGTGAAGCACTTATTGTACTAGTGTTGAAAGTAGGCCGGTAGAGTCAGGTACGCATTACTGAAAAAACAATAAGTGCGCGTCGTAAGTACCAGCTCCGCAACAGTGCGGGCATCACATTAGTGACGTGGATGAACATATATGGATAAGCCCATATTAAGGCATCACGTGACCAGAGCCGTCACTGACTGGGTATACGTAAAGACGCAGGGAGATGCAAGGAAAGGGAGGGAGAGAGACAGGGAGAAGATGTGAAACGGAGGAAGGCACGGATGGAGGGAGTTCTTCCGAGCTTCTGCGGGCCTCTCTCTTTCACTGGTGCATGCCGGGAGCTGGTCCCAACATCCACAAAGTGTGTGTGTATTATTGGTTGTATTTTATGGGGGTAGGAGGGTAGTGTGTATATTGTGTGTGTGGGAGTATTATATTGTGTGTAGAGGTGCAGAGGAGAGTACTAGATTGTGTATCTTGTGTAAGGGTGTTGTGTATATTGTGTTTGGAGCTATAATATTATTGGAGAGATTAGTATTGAGGAGGTATTATAGTGTGTATTGTGGGGAGTATTAGTGTGTGTATTGTTTGTGGGTGACAGATGCTGGGGTATGCAGCAATCCCTGCACTGAGGTCCGAGGCGGCTCTGCATCGCTCGCACGCACTGTGGATGACCAAGCATGTGCCCATGATAATCATGGCCTTAGAGGGATGAGTGTGTCAGAGCCTAGAAGGGGCATATAAATATATAATGGAGGAGGGAGGAGGGAGGAGGAGGAGATGATAGCATTGTAAAAGTTAACAAGATAGTTAGTTTAAGCAGAAAGTGAGGAGAGGTTAGAGATAAGGGTAGATGTCAGAGGAGAGAGTTCAATTAAGCTGAGGTATCGAGTAGGACAGGGGTGAGGGGAATGAGAAGTGGTGGATGATGAGAGCAGAATAGGTCATGTACAAATAGACCTTGTTAGTCAGAGAGCAGACATTCCAGAGGGCACGTGAGAAGTGAAGAGTAAAGTCAGACATGGAATGTGGATTACATTAGATGGGTTAATACGCTTAGCAGGGAGGTGGAGAGAGAGAGGCAAGAGGCAGAGAGTGGTGTAGGGGTTGAGGAAGAGATGTTGCATGTACCTTATCAGAACATTAAAGAACATCAATTCACACTGGTGCAGAGTTGATGATGATTCCAGTTCACCTCCAATTCAATTTTAACAGAACTTTTTCATTCTTCATTACTGCAAAAAAAAAAAGTATAAAACATTGCATTACTATTTTCAAAATGGATTGAATTCCCCCAACAATAACTATGTGTTACCAATATATCCCTCTCAGTCCCACTGCAGCACATACTGTACCAGTGTGAAAGTAGGAAGGTACACAGTAACGGTAAAACAATACGTGCCGGTACTATGCACCATATGAATTATAAGGGGATGTAAATCTCCCAGTCTCTCTCCATATCCGCAACAGAGTGGGCTCCGGTCAGTGGCATGGATGCCCATGTATGGATATGCTCATATTTGGGCATCCCATGTCACTGACCGGAGCCGGCTCTGAGTATAGGGATATATGCGGAGACGCAGAGGTGCAAGGAAATGGGAGGAGGCACGGTGAGAAACAGGGAGAGACCACAGGAAGATAGAGGGCAACAACTTCCACAAGGTACATGTATGTGTATAATTGTTTGTATTTTGTGCAGAGGGGGTAATTTCAGATAAAATACAATTCTCCACCCTCTACGAAACAATTCCACTTTGTTCAGTAAGCCAGAAAGTCTTGGTCCCATGGGGACTGAATTTTAATGCAAATAAGGTCCTTAATACACAAGTAAAGAATATAGTTACTTATTCTCTACTGTAAGAAGTGCCACATTGCCCACTATTTGGGTCCTGTGCC